>NW_020837945.1:78683972-78977028 GCF_003676395.1 Aethalodelphis obliquidens | reverse complement strand
TAAAAAAGAGTGGGTATGTATATATATATATATGTATATTTGTGTGTGTATATATATATATATATATATATATATATGTACGTATAACTGATTCACTTTGCTGTACACCTGAAACTAACACAACAGTATAAATCAACTAGACTCCAATAAAGAAGAATCGTAAGAGTAGGGAGCTACTGAGTGAGAAAATATTAGCTATGAGTTGATAATTGTTGGGTGCATGGAGGTTTAATTCATTATTTGTTCTACCTTTGTATATGTTTAAGATTTCCCATAATAAATTTTAAAGAGGAAAAACCATAGAAAGTAACTGCTTAAATAGTTCAGGTCATTGTGTCTTTTTTTCTCTTAAATTTCAGGTTAGAGGAGACAAAGGTAGAAATGATTAATTCACTCAACAAATATTTCTGTGCTCTGCGTGGGCACCTTTATAGCACTAGGTATTATATAGCAAAAAAGACAAACAGGGTTCTGCCCTTATGAAACTTACATGTTAGTAAGGGCTGTTCTTTGCATATTGTTTAATTTATGCAATTAACACTTTGTTTAGTCTATCTTCTTTCTTGAATAGTTATGTAACTATTTTGTAAGCATTTAAAATCTTGAGTTCTGAAAAGTTTGCTTGACCTTGTGACAAGAAGAGTTGTGTTTGATACTAGTTGAGCAGCTTATTCTTGTCACATGATCTTGACCAGGTCACCCTAAGGCCCACTTTTCTTGTAATTAAACATAAGATAACTGTATCTACCTCTAATAATTAAATGAAATACAGATGGATTTGAATATACGAAACTATAATCACCTTACAGATATTTTGATGTTATAAATGTCGCCATATAAAAGTAACAGCGACAAGAATAATAATAAGGCTTGCCAAGGGTTTCATTAAGAAAAATCAAACCTGGGGCTTTCATAAAATTACAAAAAGTCTTTTTCTGTATAGATCTTGTCCTGTTAACTATATCCAAACTATGACTTTGTTTTTGAAAAGGAAGGAAATAAACAAAAAGCCTGTTGCCATGTTGGCTTATGTTCTATAAAACAGAAGGAAGAAGGATAAAAAAATAAAACAGATTTTGCCAAATGGAAAAGGGCAGATCTGGTAGGAGAGGTGTGTTTTTCTTGAATATGTGGAAGATTGTTGGTAAGTTCAAAAGAATATGGGCAGGGACTTCCCTGGTGGCACAGTGGTTAAGAATCTGCCTGCCAATGCAGGAGACACGGGTTCGAGCCCTGGTCCGGGAAGATCCCACATGCCGTGGAGCAACTAAGCCCGTGAGCCACAACTACCGAGCCTGTGCTCTAGAGCCCGCGAGCCACAACTACTGAGCCCATGTGCCTAGCGCCCGTGCTCCGCAACAAGAGAAGCCACTGCAACGAGAAGCCTGCGCACCACAAGGAAGAGTAGCCCCCGCTCGCCACAACTAGAGAAAGCCCACGTGCAACAACAAAGACCCAACACAGCCAAAACTAAATAAATAAATAAAATAAATTTAAAAAAAAAAAGAAGAAGAAGAAAATGGGCATGTCCTTTCCTTGTGTGGTGGTGATGTGATGTGATAGAGGCTTGGTCCCACTCTGGCCATATTTGCCCCAACTTTAGATTTGAGCTACGATGGAACTCAGAGTAATGTAATCACAGGAGAAAATTCTGCACGTTTTTCTCCCAGCCAATGGTGAAAACTCCTGTTGCCAAGTCCAAATTATAGCTGGTAAATGTGTGTTTTTATGTAGAAATCTGTTTATGTTTCCAGCCAGATCTTCAGGTCAGAGCCAAAAGAACCTCTATTAAGTGTGACTCTAAGCATTATAAGTTTTTCAGAGCTGAAAGGGACCTAAGAGATCATTGAGTCTAAACCTGGTGCCAGGCATCTAGTTACAGCTTTTCAAATACTTGCTGAATGAATTAATTCCCTCTCTTCACAAGTGAGGAAACTGAGACCCAAGAAGATGTGGATCCTATCGTTTCTGACAGAACTCTTGAGAAATCTTGACTCTTTTTCTGTCCTTCCTCTCACTGTGCACGTGATTTTGCTTCAGGCCTCTCAGGACTCTGAGGTTCCGATGAGGGGGTAACATGCTTTGTTTGGAAGGACCAGGTGTTGTTGGGAGTTTTGCTTGTCTCTGAATTTCTGATGTATGCTGTAAACTTTTTTCTTTTTCCTTTGCAAAAGGCAAATATTTAGTGTCAAGAATTCTTGTTTTGAGAATTCTCATTTTTGTGGGAAAAGATGAATCTTGGAAAATCAATGAGAGATTTTCTTTTCTGTCAGTATCAGTTCGAGCCTAGTGGCTGTAAGGTTTGGGGTGACCATTTAGCAGTCACTTCATTCATTCATGATAAGTTGAATAACTTCTATAAGTCAGACACATACACTGGGGTTTATAGCCTTAGAACTTGTCATCATGGGTCTAGTGCCCTGAGTCTCAACGTTGGAACTGTTAGCTTTGTTTGATCTCATGCCACAGTTGGTAATTCCTTTCTATTTCAGCCAGCCAATGGGCAGGCATATAGCATTGTTTAGAGAAGTTTTAAAGGGGCAGAATACGTCATAGGATTTCAGGTTTGCAAGGGAATTAGAGATCATAACTCAAGTGCCTTTTCTGTCGTTTGACTCTCCTAATTTTTTTTCAATTTAACAAAATGTTTATGGGTGACTACTACAGCTGAGGCAATGTTGAAGGCCAAGGAATAGATCAGATACAACCTCCGATTCAAGCTTGGAAGATGCATATATACCCAACTTCTAAATTAAGGTGTTTCGTAGTAAATTATTCCTTAGTCATCATGCTTTGATCAGAAGCACAATCTTAGTCCTTTGTTGAGATAGAGAGTGGGGGAAATAAATTAACTCTGTCTGGAGACATGCAAGAAGGATTCTTGGAAACAATTTCAATTGAACTGAACTTTGATGGCTAATTAGGATCTTAATTTTCCAATGGGGGAATGGAATTTTAGGCAATAAAGCAACAAGTATAAGAATACAGAATATTCTGAAGAATATTCTGAAATCATTGCAGTATTTGTTACTATTGAAATATAAGGTTAACATCCCCAGGTCTGTTGTTGGGTGCCAAGTGGTGCTTTTAACACACCATCAGACGAAATGTGTTGCCCTTGTGGGAAGCCCTATGCAAATAGCTCTGAGTTGTCTGGTAGACTTCCTTGAGCTCCTCAGGGATTTACCTGCTGATACCTGATGGCTTTGGGTTCAGGTGCCCGATACTTAACTTCCCCTTTTTATGACATGTTTGCTTGACTTTTTCTTCATGACCACCAGCTGACACCTCCTCACTCTGCCTCTCTCTTTGTGGCCCAGACCGTGGCTTGCTTTTACGTGTCTGTGACCCTGGGCTTTTACCTTTCCAGTTCCCATCAGCTCTTCCATCCCTTCAGGCAGATGGCTGCCTTTGCTAGGGTACCTCCAGCCCCTCCACCTCAGAAAACAGACTGTCTCATCCATTGCTGGTTACTCCAGGTATTACAAATGTCTTTCTCTTATTGAACTGAAATTTGTCCCTTTATGATTTCCTCATACTGATTTTCTTCCTACCCACTTAGAAAATGATGTGCATTCAAAGGAACTGTCAGGCCAGGAGAGAGAGAGGTGGTGTCTGTCTCAAGGGGGTGACCCATAAAACTCCTGAAAGAGGTCACTTTTCTGAGGAGAGCATGAAAACAGTGTCATGTGAGCTATTCACTGAACTTGGGGAAATGCCCAGAGTTTGTTGAAAAGAGAAGGAAGAAGAGAGATTTCTTTTTTTTTTTTAATTTTTAAAAATTTTATTGGAGTATAGTTGATCTGGAGTATAGTTGATTTACAGTGTTGTGTTAATTTCTGCTATACAGTGAAGTGATTCAGTTATATATATGTTCTTTTTCATATTATTTTCCATTATGGTTTATCACAGGATATTGAATAGAGTTCCGTGTGCTATAAGGTAGGACCTTGTTGTCAATCCATTCTGTATATATTAGTTTGCATCTGCTAATCCCAGACTCCCAATCCACCCCTCCCTCCCCTTTCCCCCAACCTTCCTTGGCAACCACAGGTCTGTACTCTATGTCTATAAGTCTGTTTCTGGAGAAACTTCTGAAATCCTTTATTGTCTTGTCTTAAAGTCAGGGTCCAAAAGTTTGGGGGCCAAGTCATTTCTACTCTTGTGAAAACAATTTCAAAGCTCATAGATGTATAGGGTGAATGGTGGATTGTAGTCATTTATCTACTTACTCACTTTATGTATTTCATTTATCAATAATAGCTTAAAAATCTATTGATGTTTCAGTAGAACTGGAACTGAAATCTGTGTCCTGTGACCCTTAGTCTAGTGCTATCATGATAACAGGTATGGAATGACAGAATTTGACTTGTAGACGTGGAGAACTCAGGCCCCCAGCCATGGGCACATTCATTCATGAGCTCACAGAAATAGGCAGCAGGCCTTGCTTTATTTATATGGTTTGGACATACCCTACCATAGAAGTCATCCCTTCTGCTGCCTGGTAGTGGGGTGAGGAAGGAAGAGGCTCGGTGAAAAAGGAGATCCAGTCTACAAAAATTAAGAGTAGAGATGCGATATTGTTAGAGCAAAACCAAAACGCTCAGGAAGAACTTTAATCCACTCTGAAGTGCTTACCCTTCCTGTGTAGTGAGGATATAAGACTATCTTGATCCATGAAAACATACCAGAGGAGTGAGCATGATGCTTATTTCTTCGTGGCCCTTTGCCTTGTTCCTTTGGGTCTCGTGTTCGCGAGGGGCCCTGGTTGATTTGTAGGCTTATTTGTGACCCTGGCAACAACAGTAGCAGCAGCAGCTGGCTTCGTGATTATCTCCTCCTTTTACGGTCCACACATGTAGAGGAGTGTATGTTTAGCAGGGCTGGTGGGTTCTTAGGCATGTCACAGCCTCCGGGCGGTGTGACTTTCTAGAAGCGAATGTCGGAGTTTTCCTGTTTGCCTTTCGCTCTGAATCATCCTCTGATTGGGTATTCAGGTGAGAAATGAGATATTTTTGGTGTCTAGACTTATAAAAACTTCTTTGAAAATAGCAGGCCACAGCCGATAGGGACTATTCCAATGTTTCATTTAGTAATTTGACCCTTTCTCTTGAATGTCATAGTTTCTCTTCCTTGTTTTTTAAGAATCTATTTTAAAAGGTAAACCCTTTCCCAGGGATCGATAGTGGAGTAGGTGTGCACCCACAGGCTCATTCACCCATATCAACTCAATCACCACTGCTGCTACTCTTCTGAAATAATCTAGGACACATGCATGTATTCTGCAGTGAAAGTTTGGCTGATTGCTGGACAAGAAAAGTCTTATGGGGAAATAGGTTGCGGTCAGTTCTGTTGTGTGTTGAGCTAACCAATGAGGTTAGATTTGCTTTAGCTCCTGAGTTTCTTTATTGGGAGTAATTTACAATATTTGCATATTTCAGAAAATTTCCTCTGCCCAAATTAAGTGAAACTTAAGTTGGTTCTTTCTGAGTCAGTGGAAGTTTTTATCCCATTTTGTCTTTCCCATCAAGAACCTTAGTGATTCCTTCAAAGCTGAAATACGTTTATTTATTTTTTGTACATCTAAAAAGTAATGCATGTTTTTTCTTAGTAATGTAAATAAATCAAACAATATGGAGTAAATATTTTCAAACATGTTTCTCTATCAAGGAAAAATTATGATATGCATATGTGCCCCACTCCTAATATATACACCATATGAAGTTTGAGCACTCCTCTTCCTGCCTCATCTAAAGTATTATTAACACAGTTTGGAGAATGTGTTGCAATATTTTAAACTTTATAACACCTCTTTTTAAAGAATTATTTCTCCATTAAATTGTACCATCACATTATTAATAAACTATAGCTTTTGTTTATTGCATTGTTTCTTGTTTGCTATTTCTTTTTCTTGAATTCATCATATTGGCTCTTTTATGTCCTTTTTTTTTTTAATTTCTTCCTCCTACAGTACTTTGTAAAATATTTATTTATTTACTTACTTATTTGTTTATTTGGGAAAGGCTACATGGATGATATATTTTCTAAGTCCTTGCATATCTGAAAATGACTTTTTTTTTGGTTTCATCGTTAAGTAAAAGTTTGGCTGCAGTAGAATTCTAGGGTCAAATGTTCTTTACCTCAATATTCAACAAAGATTTCTATGTTATTACTTTGTATCATTCAGTCTTTAGTGTTGCAGATGAGAAATCTGATGCCAGTCTGATTCTTTTTCCAATTTAGTAACTTTTTCTTGTTTGATCTGTAAGCTTTGTTTGTGGGATTCAGCAATTTTCCTACACTGTTTCTAGATACAGCTTCCCTCACCCTCACCCTCACCCCAGTATTTCTACTCAGCATTCAGTGAATCTGTTTGATCTGAGGAGTCAAGTTTTTATTTAGCTAAGGGGGATTTTCTTGTGATGTTGGGAAAATGAGTTTTAATTTTTCATTTGCCGTTTTCTTCCTTATGGAACTCCTATTTTATGGTTTTGGACTTTTTCTCCCATTCTTCATATTGGTATTCTTTTTCAATAGTTCTACCATATGGAAGAATCCCTCTTGCTTGCTTCCTTTCTTTATTTTTAATTTTGTGGTGATGATGTACTCTCAAATTATAAATGCTATATACACCTGAATTTAGGGAGAAAATGTGCTTGGGGGCCGCTCTGAATCTGCTGTTCTGGTAGACCTAGCTCGCTTGTACTCCAAACTTTATCTTTTATCTAAATCAGAAACATACAGTCCTTTACTTGCCACTTTTTTCTTTTTAATTGGAGTATAATTGCTTTACAATGTTTTGTTAGTTTCTGCTGCACAATGAAGTGATTAAACACACCAATCACAAGTAATGAAATTGAAACTAATTAAAAATCTTCCAACATACAAAAGTCCAGGATCAGACGGCTTCACAGGTGAATTCTATCAAACATTTAGAGAAGAGCTAACACTTGTCCTTCTCAAACTCTTCCAAAAAATTGCAGAGGGAGGAACGCTCCCAAACTCCTTCAATGAGGCCACCATCACCCTGATACCAAAACCAGACAAAGATATCACAAAAAAAGAAAATTACAGACCAATTATCACTGATGAACATAGACGCAAAAATCCTCAACAAAATACTAGCAGAGTCCAGCAGCACATTAAAAGGATCATACACCATGATCAAGTGGGATTTATCTCAGAGATGCAAAGATTCTTCAATATACACAAATCAATCAACGTGATACACGTTAACAAATTGAAGAATAAAAACCATATGATCATCTCAATAGATGCAGAGAAAGCTTTCGACAAAATTCAACACCCATTTATGAGAAAAACTCTCCAGAAAGTGGGCATAGAGGGAACCTACCTCAACATATAGTCCTTTAAATAGTCAGCCACAGGGTGTGTGTATCCAGTCGTCACTGTGTGGGAGACCAGGGAACGGGTTTCCCTTAGATACACATGCCAAGAACAGAACAACAAGCATCAAGGCTATTTATTAGTTGTGAAGATCCATTGGCAGGTAGCAAAGCCCCTGTTTTACATGCTGTACATATATGCCCAGTGAGGGCAGCAGTAGGCTGTGGCCAGCCCTTCTGCGGGGTGCTGTCTGCTTGAGTTCTGTTTCCTTCCTCACTTTTTCCCCAGTCATGCCTTTCGATGACTATGTCACCAGGCGTGTCAGGGATTCCGGCAAAGTACCTTTTATTAGAAAGAATGAACTCATTAAGTGATTTCACTGCTGTTTTGACTGGTTTTCAGTATGTACCCCAAACTTTCTTTTCCAAGAGCCTTCCCCACCCCCTCACCTTTCTTGTCGAGGCAGTTTGAAGTCAGCTTAGGTATTGCTATCTTTTGCTATTTATCTCAAGCTCACGCTGCTGCCCTTGAGGGCGCCACCACAGAAAAGCCCTCCCTGATTGCATCATCTAGGCCAAGTAAAACTTCAGGGACAACATAGTATGATGGTGAACACTGTAAGTGCTGATCCAGACTACCTGGGGTCACACGTGGCTCCCCACTCACTAGCTATGTGACTGTGATCGTGTTATTTAACCTTTTCATGCCCCTGTTTGCTTATCTGTAGAATGGGAATAATTGTTGTACCTGCCTCTTTGTGTTGTTGTGAGGTTACGTAGAGAATATCATATGAGCCTGCCATAGCCTAGAGCTTAGTAAATGTTTACCGTTGATGCTATTACGGTTACCCAGTTCTGGGTTAACTGTTCTCTGTGCTGAGTTCTGGCATAGTTAGTGCTGTCCTTTGCTTTGTACCGCACCTCCCCAAGGTTCACTAATGATGTGCCACACCCCGCCAAGGTTCACTTGAGGATTTTAAGGCTTTCTACCAAAGAAATACTCCCACAAGCTCTTTCGTCAAAATGATTGAATTAAATAATCTTAGCTCTCTTATGACTCTAAAATTCAACGCCCCAAGGTGTTATTACCAATAATAAAATATTAGCTTTTTATAACTTCATAGTTGTTTACAAACTGCAAAATACTGTATCTTATTGAATTGACCTTCACAAGTAAGCATAGCACACATTTAATTTAACAAATACAAAAAATAATTAAGCCTCAAAGATTTGAGGAAGCTTGCTTAGATTTCACAGCAAGTTTCATGGAAGCAGTGATTTATTTCTGAATGGATAAAAACAAAACCAAAATGCATTTAGGGGACTTTTAAGCCTCTTGACTTAGTATCAAATCCCTTCAAATGAGAGAAGGCAGATCATTTTAAATTCTCAAAAAGCAGCCAAAGTCATCAACAATATGTGTTTATGGCTAGTGGCCAGGGGCCACCAAGATAGCTTTCTTTGTAATTCTTTAGTGGAAATAAGCACATCTTCCATCCCAGCCTCCGGCGTATTCCCTGACAATCCCCTCGCCGATTGTACCGTGTACTTCTTATCCGTGGATTTGGTAAGGAAGCCCTATTGGGCTCACAGATCCTTTAGTTCCTTTGTAATTTACGTAATCCACTCAACATGAGAACAAAACAACTTGATCCGAAAGAAGTGGTAAAAGTGGACATAGGGGATGCCAAAACCAAAAACCGAGGGCATTAACTCTTACTTTTGCAACTCTAATGTTTTAGGGAAATTTTCTGTGCATAGCTAATTTGGGTTGATCCATTCAAAAGTCAGGTATTTAAAACTGCAAATATATTATTGCATGCCGTACTTATATGAATCCTTGAGGGGTTAAGCTATTATTATCATTATTTTATCATTAACTTTTGTGAGTTTGACCTGTCCAAGACTCCTACCTTGTAAATTTCGTAAATTCCAAAATTGACATTGTTTTGTTGTCTTGCTTTTAATGAAAGACTTTCATATACTTTATCTCACTTGAGCCTTTAAATAACTTATGAAGGGGGAGGGTAGGGATAATTCTCCACCTTGTGCTAGTGAAGGGACTGAGGCTCAGAGAGTTAGGCAATAGTCCAGGTTTCCATAGTGTTAGGTGTCTTGGGGCAGGAATGAGACCCTGCCTTTTTCTGAGTCATGCCAGTCCATTTCTTTCTCTTCTGGCAGCACCGCTTTATTGTTACTCTTCCTTTATACTGTTTTTCAATGAAGGACACAAAACACCAATTGTCATGTTCCTCTCCAAGTAATTTCATTAATTGGTAGCCCACGCTTTTATGAGTTTGGTTGTAAAATCCTCTATTGCAATATTGTCTTTAGCCTTTTTAAAACTGTCTGCATCTTTACAGATTGGAAGATTGCACTTTGACATTAAAATACAGGAAAGCTGCTTGTAGGCCTTTAAAATGGAATTTTTTCCAAATTTTTTGTTTGTTTTTATATTTATTTTGTCAATAAACTTCAGTAAAGATGTCAGTTTTTATTACTGTAGAAAAAAGTAAAATTGGTGGTACCCGGTGTAAACAAGCAGAGAGAGAGAGCGAGAGAGAGAGAGAGAGAGAGAGAGAGAGAGAGAGAGAGCGAGAGAGAGCGAGCCCAGACACTCCCTCCTTTCCCCATAGTTTGTGTCATTCCCTTTAGTGCTTAAAGGAGTCTGTGCCTATCCTAAAACCACCTTCTGTTTTGACCTGTAGATGACACATCCATGTGATATGTGATATGGGGAGGATCATCTCTAAGCCAAATCTCTCAATTTTTCAGTCATAGAACTAGTATGATAATTCTATTTCTCTCATCTTCTGGGTTTTTTTTTTTGGACAGTCAGATGAAAATAACCCATTTGATAGCACTTTCTGGATCAGTAATTAAAGGATTTACCTTAAAATATGTATTTTTCATAACATTATTTTAGCATCATTGAGCTTTCATTCTTTCTATTAGAAATTATATATTTAGAGCAATGATTAACTGAATGGCCTTCAATGGTATATTTGATGTATGATGTGTATTGAAAAGAGCATGGCAGACTGTCCCCTGAACACAGATTTAAAGAGTCACGCCATAGTTTACTGCGCCGATATGTGCACTTGAGAGTCAGGGTCCTGACTTCAGAAAACCTGTCTCAGAACTGCACAGAGGACCTGGCTGGCTGAGACTCAGGTATTCCATTGAGAGATGATCAAACAATTAAATAAAAAGTACAGCAACCAGAAGAATATTTCACTGTGCACATTCAGGGAACGTCATCATTTTTATTATCATTTTACAGCAAGGCATTTTGTAACTTGAAATGTGCCTATTGGATTGTTTCCATTTCCTTTTAGCTCATTGAAAGCCATACAGTGTCACTTTGGTATTTCTCTTCTGACCCAGTGGGGACAGAAACCAGTTTTGGGGCATGGCAGCTACTACAGAAAACTATTTCCACAGTTACAGATTCAGCAAATGAGGCTCTCTCCCCTCCCCTCCACCATGTTTCTCTCCAATTTTAAGTTACAATCCTACCATGAACTTAAGTCATTTCAACTCTATTGAGATGGCTCTTGTATGCATCTGCTACCACCTACCCCCCCTCCCCCCCGCCAATCCCTGATTCGCTAATGACTGTTATTTTTCTGAGACATTCTTCTACTTCTGTCAGGCAAGGAACACTCTTGATGACTTGAACCTCCTTGCTTCCTCCTTCAATTTTCATTAAAAAGAACCTCCTTGGGGGACTTCCCTGGTGGCACAGTGGTTAAGACTCCATGCTCCCAATGCAGGGGGCCCAGGTTCGATACCTGGTCAGGACACTAGATCCCACATGTGTGTTGCAACTAAGGAGCCCATGAGACACAACTAAGGAGCCCACCTGCTGCAACTAAGACCCAGTGCAAATAAATATTAAAAGAAAAAAAAAAGAACCTTCTTGGTTCCTTTGCTAGATCTGCAACTATTCCTTTTCTTTCTTAGAACTCCCTTTTTCTTTTTTTCTGTCCCTAATTTTTTAGGTGCCCACTCAGTGTTCTCCCTTTTGACCTTCCGTCTTCTCTCAGTAGAAGTCACAACTCTCACAGAGTCAACTTCCATCCCTGTCTATTTAATGACTTGGACTGGCACTGTGTCTTTCTTTGACAACTGTTGTGCCATTTATCCATAGAAAATCTTTCCACAGGGAACCCCTTCACATTCAATAGGTGTACAAATTCTACTCACGTCTTCCCCCAAAACTTCCATTCTGTTAGAGGTACCACCATATTTTCTTGGCTCCCAAATTCTAAACTCTGTGGTCACTGTTGATGTGTCTTGCTTTTTAAATATATCTATCACCAACATCTGATTTTTTTTTTTTTTTGGTTCAAAATGACTCTCAGGTTTGCTCTAGTCTCTTCATTTTTGATGTCCTAGTTCATTCCTTCTCCATATCACAATAGACTCATTGCTTTGTGTTTTTTTTCCCCTTCCAGCTGCATTTCCCTAACCAATTAGTCTTCGAAAAATGTTATTTTCCTTCTATGGCTTCTTTTGACTGCCACACTAAATTTCCTCTCTTAGTTGACTTTCAGAGTACTCCAAGACCTACCTCATCCTTTAAAGTACACCTCGTCTCCCACTGTGCTCTTTCCATCTTTGCTCTTGCGAGGCTGATGGCGTCACTGTCAGTTTCCCATGTGAGTTAATTCTCCTTGTGTCTTTCTTGATGCCTGAAGTATCCTCAGCTCTCAACTGATCAGGAATCCTTCCCATTTTTTAAAAGCCTAATTCGTACCCTCTGACACCGCCAGTTGTGTCATCCCCATCTCTCCCTTCTTTGCATCCTGACTCTATTGACTGGGTGGTGTGGTGAAGTGACATGAACCTAGGGTTTAGTGCCAGGAAGTTGTGTTACCAGTTATCTTCACATGCAAAATGGGAATGATCACTTAGAAAGTTATTTTGAGGATTAGTTAAGGTAAAGAGTATAGAGTATCCAGTAGTATCTGGTTCATAGTAAAGGCTACAATGAATCAGTTAATGGATGGATCAGTTAATTATGTTTCATTTTCCTGCCACTGAATATATGCCTGTTTGTGGACTGATGTAATTACATCATGTGCCTCCAAACTCTGTATCATAAAGCCAGAATCAAAATCCGACATGGGGGAGACCTGTAGAAATCACTTAACGTCACAAATCATAGAGCCTCAGCTTCGAAAGGATCGTGATCCAGTTCATCTTTCCTGTGATGAGGAAATGGGTGCCCAGATTTCTTGAGTCAACTGCCCAGGGTGACACAGTAAGGAGAGGTGACCCCAACCCCCATCCCAACTGGAAGTTCTGGACTCACAGAGTTGAATGCTATCTATTATTCTCTTGTTATTCCCCTTTTAGAAACTGTCTGAAGGTTGGATCACGGCTCACATTCCTGTATCACCCATAGTGTTTATCTCATTGAGGGATATTTGGTAGATATTTGTGGATTGATTGATTCATTCTTTGTCTTGGCAATAAGAATTCTCTGGAAACCTCTATGGAGTATGTACTATACATAGGCTTATCACCCTTTTGATGCTTTTGACGCTGTTGTAAACACTCAAAGGGTCCAACATGTACACTTCTGTGCACTGGCTCAGCATGGTGGGGAAAGGAAGCGGGAGAGGAAGTTATATTATATACATCTTGAGCAAATCAAGCTTTTCTATTTTTAGTCCTTGCTACTGTTTGGAAAGTACAACCCTGTTCATGGCAGTCTGGCATGTATTTCCTTAGTGCCATTTCAAAAAGGGAAAAAAATAAATATGGGAATTTTTTGTAGTGAAAATAGTTACTCAGTGAAATCACATTAAGTTCCTTCTTTTTCTCTTGATGAAACCTCAAACCCACTAGGCACAGATTCCTCAACCTCAACTATGCATGTAAAGGCTCATGCAGAGGAGGAGACTGGAGTCAGCAAAACCGAGGACAGGACGGCAAGATGTGCTCTGGTTCCTGAGAGACAGGGCAGAGAAGGCAGGGGGAGGGGAGGGAGCGCCTCCATCAGTGGAGTCTTGGCTGGCTACCAGATGTTGCCCCTGGAGAAAGCTGAACTCTGAACTACATAGATAAAGAGACACCTAGTGTTACAGCCCTTTGCTCAAGCTGCTCCTTCTGCCTGAGTGTCTCTCTCTGCTCTCTTTCTTTCCCCGAGTGCCTTACAGCCGCTCCCCTAATTCAAATAAGCGAATTACTTCTCTTTAGCTGTTTAGGTGACAGTTTGGGGATTTTCCCAATCTGAGGCTATACTCGTTATCATTTGGGAACAATAAAGAACTTTATGAAAGAGAATAAAATTACCTGGTCTCCGTTTAGATGGCTTTCTATAATATAGCAGGCCTTGACTGGTCAGAAGTGGCAATGGTAGGATGGTTTGGAGTCAACTGCGAGTCTAGTGAGACAGACCAGCGCCTGAAATGGGGTGGTGGCCATGACCATGGCGAAGGGGAGCTCAGAGCCATTTGGAAAGAGGGGAGATGGGAACTGGAGGAGTCCAAGATGCTTTGCAGGATCCTGACTTTCTTCAGGAAAGAGATAGTTGCTTTCTATCCTAGTGTTTGCCAAATAGGAAATTCCTCTGAAAAATCAGAACTCTGAGGCAAGTGAGATGTGAACTTTACTGGAGGAAATGTGGATACCACTGAGCAAAGATGACTCCTCGTTAATGAGAGGGACTCTACAGTCTCCAGACAGAAACAGCTCTGCTTAGATAAAATTGTGACGATAGGGTGAGAATCATACATGGCTATAATGAATGCTGATTTGTGGATATCGCTGTATTGTTGTCATTGCTTTTCAATTGAGTATGTGTTAAGCTCCAACAGGGTGCTATGAGTAATGCCCGTTTCTAGTTGATTTATCAGAACACTCAGAAGACTTTATAAACGCCCGTAAATGGAAACTCACAGCGCCCCTTCAAGGTGGTAAACGCTGCTGCCATTTCTACAGACGAGGACAAGTGAAGTGGATTGTGTTTGCTCTGTTGGCACTGTGGGTGAGAACACAGAGCTGTCGAGGGAGAGAAAAGTCTTTTCCCTGTCCCCGGGAATTGGGTTAGAATACATTAGTAAAGAGTTCTCCTTAAATGTGTTCAGAGTTGTGGGATTTTAATTAAATTGTTCCAGTTATTGTTAGCACTTGCATTAGCGCCCAATAACCAAATTCTAGGCCAGCAGATTTCAAATTGAGTGTGGGAAAGAATTAGGGGAGAGGTTGCAAAGGGCTTGTTAGATTCAGATCGCTAGGCCCTGCTCCCAAAAGTTCAGATTTGGTAAATCTGGGAGGGGGCCTAAGGATTTTCCCTTTTAATGGGCATCTGAGGTGCTTCTATCCTCAGAGGCGGCTCAGTGTCCCTTCAAAACCTCAACCTTTTCCTTCTTGTAGGGTCTTTTTTTCACCACCAAAAGCTAGCCTCATCCTGAGACCAGGACTTGTGATTTAATATCTGTAGGGTCTCCTACCATTCGCTTAGTGTAATCCTCCAATTCTCTCATTTCCAAACACCCTGTGAGCCAACACTGACAGAAGAACCTGCTGTACCCTTAGCATTCTACAGGACATGTGGTTCCCAAGACCTTAGCCCACCTGGTTTTCAAAGTATCCCGGTGGGAGTTGTATTATTATTTTTCTATTTCATTGGTGGGGACTAAAACCAAGAGGGGATATGACTTGGTGAGATATCTCACTACTTTTAAACCCTTTTGAGTGAAATTCAAGTGGGGGCCTGGATTCCACTTTGGACAACAGTTGGGGACAGAGCATCTAGAACTGGTTTAAGTGGAATGTGTCGTAAAGAAGAAAGTTCACGATGCAATAGGTGAGAGGAGGGCAGGAATGGTAGAAATGACAAATTCAGTTTTTCATTATTTCCTTGTTATTTGTCCTGGTTCTTTAATATAGACTAGGTATTGAACCATCACTAAGTAAATAGTAGCCATTTGATTATGGCTTGACTCTGAATATTCTACGAAAAGGAAACATTTCTCAGGGAAGCCTGATAAGAGGCATGAGCAGAGTTGTGGAGTAGAGGAAGGCTTTTTCAGTGGAGCTGAGAACGCTGAGGCTTGAGACAGCATCATCCCTTGCCTCCTTTGGCTTCTTTAGTTTCTGTTGGGGGTAATAACAGACTTTTCATAGCACTTGTTCATTTGTATTCTCGAGGTCGAAGGCAGAAATGTTTGTTTTCTTGCGGACTCACATTCATTCCTGATTAAGGTGAATTCAACTTTCTGCTATGGTCCCATACTCACTTTTTATCAATGGCAACCTTTGCGTAAAAATAGGAATTCCTCCTGGGAGTGTCATTAATGTAAATTGTCTGTGCACGGCCCAAAATACATGTGATTCATACGATGTGTTTGTTTCCACATCTACACTAAGTCCCAGCTTACAATGACCCCTGCCCACTCTCTCCTTTCGTCATGAGGACCATGTTTATCCTTTGGATATCTGTTCCCTGGATGCCAGCCAAGCTTCTTCTATGCCTAGGGTTTGCACACCTGCATAATCTGACCACAGCTGATCCTCTGAGTCTGATCCTCCTCTGTTTTTACCTAAAAGGACGCTTGTGTTTGCCAAGTGCTAGTGCACATTGCAGTGTTCTCCGTCTATATCTTCACGTTCCTGTGGCATACGTCTTAAATATTTTTCTCCCTCTAAGATCGTCTCACTTCTCACTGCATCCATGCAGCCCTCTCTGATTTTCTATTGTTTTGCTCTAGCATCTTGTGTTTCATATACTTTAATACTTACTTGCCTGTATTCAGCCCTATATTACAGTTATATGTGGACGAACTAACCCCTCTAATGGAATTGTAAGCCCCTGGAGGACGGAGAATCCATGATTTTCCTTTCTCCTTTTTTTTTTTTTTCTTTAAAGTAATTCCTGTCCTTCATATCAATATGTAGTGAATATCTGATAAATATTTACGGAAAAGTGAATGAAAACTGTGCTAAATGGGGAGATAGAAGGTGAGAGGGAGGAACGGAGCTTGGCTTTTAACAGTAGCTGCAGCCGTGACCTAATTCATGGTAACCTAATAGGCCCTTATACTCTCCGTTTCATGTTTGAAGGGAAGACCTTTCGCCTTTAACATTTCCAGCCTAGTGTCATGGAAAGTACAAGAATTAGAGCTCTGGAGCAAAATGTTTGAGTCCCTAATTTTAATTCTGTTTTCTACCTGAGTTACTTGGAAAAGTCTTTTATTCTCTGATCCTCGGTATTCTCTTTTGCAAAATAGGAATAATAGCTACCAGTCTCTATGATTGCTGGGAGAATTGAATGAGATAATATTTATGAAAGTGCTTTTCTACACTTAGGCACTTCTCTGTTGATAATGGCAGCGTAGAGAGAGGGAGCTATGATTTTCTTTCTCCATGTTCTCAGCGGTAACTGTGGCCCAGGCTGTGTACAGTGGACTGGGTAGCTGGCCAGCAATGCTGCAGGTTCATAGGATATTTCCCAGAACTGTCTTGGAACAGAGAGTTTGACCAAGAGAAAATGATGAACAGATCTAGAATGATTATTAGGGAACTGATGCATCATTGATTGTTAGAAAATATGAGTCCTGCCCTTTTAGGTAATTTCCCCCATATTTTTTCCATTCTTAGCCTTTGAGATAAGACATGACGTGTGTTTTGCCTTTTCCCCTCCTGCCTGCTTGCTAGGATGTTGTCACTCTCACTTATCTTTTTCCATTTCCATTAGTCAGCTAGTGACTCTGAAAACAATACAACTGAATGCAGCTTCCTCTCTGAAGTTGTTATCAGTAACCCTGTTTTTGAAATGAGTGTTTCAAATTGTATCTTGTTAGTATCTGCGCTATATCTTCTGTATTGTCGACTATCAAAGTACACTTACACTATGTAGAAACAGAGTAATTTGGTTCCAGTAAGTGGCTATAAGGGAAAACAACAACAACAACAATGAAAAACTTTAAACTCCTCATAATGTTAGGTAGGTTGTGTTTATATGAATGTGTTAGAGTAACAGAACTTTTAAACTAAAAGAAAACATAAAGATCAGGTCTGAACCCATCATTTTGCTGTTGAGAAAACACAGGCTTAGAAAGGGAAAATGATTTGCCCAGGGTCACCCTACTGAATTAAGGCAGAACCAAGATAAAACGCCTCGTTTGTTGTTTCTCTACTCTCCTTGCCTACACATGCGCCTCAGTATTCACTAAAGGGATTTCTGTGATTGCACTGGGTGGATAATGTGTCACGTTTCTGGGTCAACATTTCTAAATATTCAGTCATCTTCTGACGTTAGCGTACTTACTAGTTTCTTAGGAGAAAATTACAATCCTGTCTTCATTTACTTGACAGTGAGTTTTGAGTGGGAAGACTGGGACAAAGAAGCATTGATTCAGGTCTCCCTGTGCCATCCTTATCACTTGGTTGTTTGACCAGTAGTAAATCACTTATGCTCTCTGGGCCTTTGTTTCCTTTTTGGTACGATTATGATATTGTAATAGATGTTAACTAAGGATCTTCCTGTCTTCAATGCCACTTCAATGAATCTGAGTGTCTCCATCCATTCTGGTGTCTCTCTTCTAGGAATTTCTGTAGCACTGGTTTGCACCTGCGTGTCCATATTGCATTCTCCACCGGTTGGAGGATGGAGTCCTTGCTTAATTTTGTTGATCTTGTCCCACAAGTGAGGCTGGAAATCCTCAGACAGTGCCTGTGCTCCTCTCTTCCATAAAGTTTCCACATCCGGAAGATGGGATGAGAGTAACTTTCTGCTTATTTCATGGATTCTTAAGAAGAACAGTTGAAATAACGTATGAGATATTTGCTTTGGAGAAGATGTTTCACAGTATAAGGTGTTCAGTTTTTAGACTGATTTCAGTCCTTTCACTGAATTATTATCGCTGACATTTAAATCACTTCTTTGGGGGCATTTTATTATATTTAAGTGAAAATGCTGGAATAACTGCTTCAGTTCCCCTTCCAGTTCTAATATTTCTGAGCCTGAGTTACCTTTTCTGTGCCAATCGTCTATAATCTATTCACACGTTGCCAGACATCTCTTATTTGTAAGTCCTGGTTGATGGTGCTTAGCACACAGATTCAGAAACACAAAAGTTTAAAGGAATTTCTTACCCCTTATCTGCTTCGATGATGAGCCCCTTGGCTTTATAACTTTGGCTACTTGACATGGAGTGCTTGACACGGGAACTGGACACTTCCTTCGTTTTCAATTTTGGTAACGTTTTGAGGAGTCCTGAAAGGATTAAAGGATGAAAGGCGTGAGGATGATGAACCAATATATAATGTTACCATCACATTTCTAAGTATTTGCATATTTGCTTCTGGTATTTCTGTCGCATTGTTGGGGAGTGTGAGGAAGTGGTTTCTGGAATTTATCATGCCCCAACCCATTGGTCCTGTGTTATCAAAATGCAAAATCAGAAAACTGTCTTCCATGAGGTTTTAAAACAAAGTTAATTGCAAAAATACCTGGCATGGGCTATTTTCTACTGCATGCTACAGCAGGTACCAAAAATATTTTGTCAGTCTATTTGTTTCGTAGGTTCGAATGATAATTGTTCTTTCCCTTCCCTGCTCAGATATTATTTCCTTAAGGGCAAACCAAACTCTTTTTTTCTCTACCTTTTAAAACTTCTAATACTTGTATTATTTTGTGTTAATTGTATTAGCAAAACATTCCTGGGAAAGTTTCCATGACACTATATGATGGTCTCTTTATAGCTATTTCAGTTGGCTATATCTTCTTTTTACACACACACACATACACACAGGCACACACAGTGCAGAAAAGGCAGCTTGGTATAGTGTTGCCAATCTATGTGTGTGGACTGACTGGCAAGGTGGCTCCCCTAAGGATCCTGTTTCTTCCTCTACAGCTCGCCCAGAAAATCAGCAGCAGTGATTTTCCAAGTATCTTTTATAGAACTGCTTCAGCAGACGTTATTGGAGGCAATGGGAAAAACCCAGTGGGTGGAACTGTACCCTTCCCTGTTTGTACTTGAACCAGAGCAGCTCTGTTTTTATCTGTTTTAAGTAATGGGGTTCCGTGTATGATTTTATTTTCCCCATGGGGTTCTGCTGCTTAATAAAAGTGTGCCAAATGTCTCTTTTACTGTCAAATAATTGATCTTATTATGGTTATTTTTATGGCTCTTATTTTATCGATGGATAGATACTGTATGTATTTTCTATGTTATTATATAGCTATTCTCATACAAATTGACTTTTTAATTTTAAGGGACTACTTTAAGAGTACATTATCAATATTTATTTCATAAAGATTAGAATCCAGTAGAAATAATTCCATATTGTGTGTGTGTGTGTGTGTGCGCGCGCGCTTATTTGTGTGTGTGTATGTTTTGCTTCTGAATAGAGCAGTGGACAAAGGGGCTGCTTGTGTGTCCTCAAGCACGGACCACTTTAACCATAGCCCTGTCCTTCCTTACATCTGAGTTGGCTTAAACTCTGAGTGGGCCTAACTCTGGTGGGTTTGGGTCTGGTTGCGAGTGGGCAGCAAAGATAGTGGCAGGCAAGCTGTGAAACGTCATTATAGACTCATGCAGTGTTCGAGCTTAAAAAAAAATAAAAGTGTACCTGGCAGGTTTATACTCTTCATTTTATAGAAGTGAAAGTTGGGTTTCAGAAAGGAAAAGTGACTCCCTGATGGTGTCACAAGTAGACCGGACTTCTTGCTGTCATCCCTGTGAATGAGTGGGTCTTGCGCTGGCTGCTTCAGTAAGGCTGACTGTGCAGCAGAGGCCACTTGGGGTATTTCCATATAAAGGAGTTTATCTTAAGGATCCATGTGGATGAGGTCTGACACCAGAAGGCTCAAGGATGGGACCATATCTCTTTCCTTTTTATTCCCCTTTTTCTTCTTCCTTTCCTTTCTTCACTCTCTGATCCTCTTCTTTTCTATTATTTGCATTCCCATGAATCTCCTCTCTCCAATAATTGCATCTTATCTTCTTACATGCTCTGATTATTAGCCATGAACATGATCCTCTTGTTTTATCATGACCACAGTTCATCCTCATGGCAGTTTTGTCACATGTTGCTTAGTTCATATTTATAAGAGAAGGAGGTTTATTGCCTAGCTCACCTTTCTGTCACAGACCAAAGGTTAGATTCACCAGGCTGTTTGTAGATGGGCTGTCCAGCCTTGCTTCTGTGGGTCACAGTGCTGTGCAGTGGAGTCCCATGGTCCAAAACATGGCTCTTTTGGCAACAAGGTCTGGGGGCAAGACTGTTTGCTTTAAAGAGATGTGTGCTGACCAAACATTATCAACTTTGGGTGAGTGTTCAAGGCCTGAAAAGGATGGGATGTTAGGGAATAGGAAGGAAAAAACTGAGGCCTGTGTCAAGCCTAGTGCTGAAGTATTATCTTGATGTTTTTTGCTCCAGGTATGCTAGAACCATGAGAACCTCTCTTTGTTTCCTGTTGTCACCTTACTTTCTGTTTATTCATTGCCATACTCTCAGTTGCCGAAGTATTGTTCTACTTTGAATTGTGAAGATGTTGTCTCTATTTTGAATGCTACAGTGTTTGCACCAAAGATGGCTTTTTATGGCATTTTTCCTCAGGGTCCTTAACCTGTGGGGTAGATGACTCTTCTTACATAATAATGAGACTCGAGTTTTAGCCTAGCTTTGCACATTAGAAAAGTTGAATTGTATTTCTATCAGCCATTGGATAATAAGCTTCTTAGGGAAGGTTTGTTTGTTTGTTTAAATCTCTGCCTCCTCTGTGTGGTTTTACAGAGTCTTAAAGAACATAAGTGTATTTGATATCACTAGGCAGCGGTGAAAGTCATATTATCCAGTAGACTGTGGCTTCTTGAGGTTGGGGATCATGCCTTCCTTAGACTGCTTGCTGCCTAGCACAAAGATTTCATGGAGCAGCGTGGGATAAGAGATTCACGTGAACCGACAATGAGTTACCCTGTGAACCCTGCTATCAGAGAGAATTAGACAAAGAAGAGTCAATTATCATATAAGCTGGGTTATCAGTGATGCCTTCCTGGAGGAGTATATATGATGAGATAGATGGGTTTTTGGAAAGGTAAGCCCTTCAACTCAATGAGTGGGAAGAAGAATGCACATGAACTAAACCTTTTTGTTTTTTCTCTTTTCAACATTTTCCTCCAAATTCAATAAAATGACATTTCCGTTAGATAAAATAGGCCATATTTTCTGGAGTTCTTACTGCTGACTGCTGCCTGTCAACTCAGCATTACCGGAATCAGTGTGATGAGGATGCTCACACTGTTATACAGCGTGCGGGATGATATTAAGAAGCAGTGCTACTGTTTCCATTTTATTTTGATCCAGGTTTCTCTTACTCATTATTTGGATTGCCTATTGGCATTTTCATGGCAACCATAACCATATAAAATATACACTATTTACCCTATCAGATGTTCGTTGTGTTAGAAATGTACTTAGAGCAGTGGTTCTCAACGTGTGGTCCTCAGACCAGCGGCATCAGTATCACTCGGGAACTTGTTAGAAATGTAAGCTCTCGGGCCCCACCCAAGATTTACAGAATCAGAGACTCTGGAGTGGGATCCAGTAATCTGTGTTTTAACAAGCTCTCCAGGTGGTTCTACACAGGCTGAAGTTTGAGAACTGCTGATGCAGAATTATATGCTTCCCAGTTAATGCCTAGCACTATCATGTGTTAAGAAGCACAGGTGCCCCATCTCATTGAAGCCCCCAGCAGCTGATTTCTACTTTGACTCAAAATGCTTTGAAAAGTTACATACTCAGTTGACTGACCATGTCAGCCAAAGCATTTATTTTGAGACTGTGATCAAGGTAATGACTGAGTAGCTGTTGTTTATTGAATACTTAAGATGCGAACGATACTTGACATGTATGAACTCATTTAATCTTTACAACTGCATGACAAACTGAGACCCAGAGACCTTAGGTAAATTGCTTAAGGTCACAAAACTGGTAAATGGCAGATCCAGGTTTCAGACTCCTCCAGTCTGACTCCAGAGCCTTCACCACTACTTTTTTTTTAGGGGAGGGGGGGCTGCGTTGGGTCTTTGTTGCTGCACGTGGGCTTTCTCTAGTTGCGGCGAGCGGGGGCTACTCTTCATTGTGGCACACGGGCTTCTCATTGCGGTGGCTTCTCTTGCTGCGGAGCATGGACTCTAGGCGCGCAGGCTTCAGTAGCTGTGGCTCGTGGGCTCTAGAGCGCAGGCTCAGTAGTTGTGGCACACGGGCATAGTTGCTCCGCGGCATGTGGGATCTTCCTGGACCAGGGGTCGAACCTGTGTCTCCTGCATTGGAGGGTGGATTCTTAACCATTGCGCCACCAGGCAAGTCCCACCACTACTTTTTTCTTGTTAAGGATGCTTTGGAAGTAGCATTCAATTAAAATGATCACAAAGAAATTCATTGATTATTTTCTCAGCTTCATCAAAGAAAGAAAGATGATGGATAAATGACAGATACTTAGTTTTGTTGCTTAGAGATAATACAGCTTTTCTGTATCCCTTTTGTTTTTACCAACCAGTATCTTTTTAACATTAATTTAGAAATAAGGGAATAATGAACTTTATTAACCATAAAAGAATACAAGAATGAAGTGAAATTCACACTGTATTATTAATGTTGAAATAATACCATTGAAAAGAAAATCAAAATTGTATGTAAAAGGAATATACTATTTTGTGCCACTTGCCTCCTAGGGTTCCCTAAGATTAGGTAGTTTTATATTGCTCAGCTCTCAGGGAGAGCTTCTTTTTTCTCTAATGGACCACAAAGGGAGGTCCAGGCATAGGTAGGGGTTGGGAGTCCCTTAGTGTTACACATAGGGTCTGCCCCGAGGAGTTCCGTGAGCTTTGTGAAATGCAATGTAAATGTCACAGATTTAGTACCTCCAACATCAAGTGGTCTCTCTGATTATTTTGAGCAGTCACATGCGGATCTTGGCTCTTCAAATCCCCCTTCTGCGATGTGTCAGTGTGATCGCTTGGCCACCTCAAAGATTCTGGATGTTGTTGAGGATTAGGTCAGTTCATGCGTGTTTGGAGTGCGACACTGTGGATTGGCTCTAATTCTAGGATGTTAACTTCCTAGGGCAGAGGGTGGTTCTTAATTAACTAGACCATGCCCCAGTCCTTCGTGTTCCTTAACCGCCTGAACGAGAACTCTCTCTGTAACAATGCTGATTTGATCGTCAGGTTCCTGATGTTTTTTCAGAGCAGAGGACCTTGCAGTTAGTTCTGCTCCCTACCTCAAAAAGGAAATGAATACTTAACAAATAAATTGTTATTATGCTAAGCATGATACATTTATTTCCATTTGTTAGTAATGGATACTCTCGCCATTTTGCAACCACCAGTGCAATAATCCACGCAGGCAAGAATCGTCTATGGATACTAAAATCATCGGGTGAAAGGTTTGTGATGAGCAGAATATTAGCAGGGTCTCAAAGTGTCGCCTCACACATCATGTATTGATTTAAAGGGGAAGAAGACACTTTTACAGTGAAGAAATCTGGTGGACACTACCTTAACCAAGTCGTCAAACTTGTCATCACTAAATGGCCAAATAACATTATGAGCTTCCTGATGTGATGCAGTGGAAAGAGCACAGCATCACGCATGGACTCTTCCTGACAAACGTGTGTAATCTGAATCTCGTCATCAGATAAAGCCATATTGGTCAACTTTTTATAAGGCACCTGGCCTGAATTCTTTACACAAAGTCAGTTTCATGAAAGGGGAAAATAGGCTGGGGCCTGTTCTAAATTAAAAGAGACTAAAAAGACATGTCACCTCAGTGTATGATCTTTGATTGGATTCTGGATGGAAATTAACAACAATCGATAAAAGGACATTACTGGGACTTCTGGTGAAACGTGAACACGCATGCATCCGATTACTACTGCACCCACATTACATTTCTTGGGTGTGACAATGGTATTGAAAAGTTAGTTCTTAGGATATGTAAGCTGAAGTATATGGAGAGGAAGTTTCTGCAACTTCTTTCAAATAGTTAAACTACAATAACAAGCAAGCAAATATATTTTTGTTATTAGAAGAGGAGGCAAAATGTTGGCCATTGATAAATCTGGGTGAAGGGTGTGTGGATGGAGTTCATTTTGCTACTTGTTCAACTTTTCTATGAGTTAATTTTTTACATAAGATATTTGGATGTAAAGAGTGAGTAAATAAATAAATACAAATGATGCTCTTTCATGACTCACTGCTGGCACTCCTTATCTATCACCTGTAATTAGTGGACTAACAATGTAACCCAAATGGCCTCACATGCTATGAATTCTGGTTCTGGGCCCTATTTTAAAGTATATTTCTGTGTACTCACAGTGGGAGAGTCATCACCCTGTAATCCTAGTAGTGGCACTGAGAATTATGATTTTCCAAATTATAATAAGCCCTGATTGTGATTTGGTGAGCTTTTATCATGTACATATTTATTGAATGAATGAAATTAAGTGACTTATAGGAAATAATATCCCATGAATGGCTTATTCATGTGAGTTTTATAGCTGTTAATAAGGGGACACAGTCACTGGACACCCTTTGTACCCTACTTCTCACCCTCTCATTCCACCTTCAGATGCCAGCCATTGCCATGGCAACCACCACTGCATAGGTATGACCTAGCAGTACCTGAGGCAGCACAGCCTCAGCTGTAAAACCTTTCTCTCACTCTCTGTCCTGGGACTTTTCTGCTACCTCTGTACTTCTTGGGACAAGCATGAGGGAGTTAATATCCCTGTAGGTGATTCTAAACCAGTAGAGGACTAGAGCCAGAGGATGAACATTCTCTTCTCTCATTCCCTACATGGGACAATCTGAGGCACGTTTCATGGAGATCCTTAGAGGGTTCCCAGGAAAATGGAGCCCTAGTTATCTGTATTGGTGACCAGCTCAATTCAGCACCTTTGAATTGGCTTTCCCTCCTCTCCTGCTTAACTTGTCCGGTCCTTCAGTACTGTTTTTTGGGACTGATTCCCAAAATCAGTGACCTGCGCACAAGCCTTTGTCTCAGGCTTTGTTTTCGGCAGATCCTGGGCTAAGACAGTGGAATCTCTCATAATACTTATTGTTGAAGAGCTTAAGAATCATTATTATTATAGTGACCACTTTATAGGAGGCCCTTTGGTATCTGGAAAAAGCATTAGGCCAAGAGTCAGGAGACTCTTCCTTATTGTTACTTGGCCTCGGGCAGGTCATTCAACCGTCAGGTGACTAGTAAAGGCTGCAGTGACAGGGAGTTGAGGAGAAGACGTGTAGGTAAGTGTGTAGGATTCCATTAGCTGGTTATAGGACTATGTCCTCCAGTGCGCAGTGTAAAGTGTTGAGAGTAGCAAGGTGGTTCCCGGATCTAAAGATGCTGTGGTAGCAGATGAAGCACCAAGGGAAGGGCTGGTGGTGAGACTTGTGCAGGACTTCAGTTGTTTGAACTGAGACGTTAAGTAGAGAATCAGTGATGAGAAAGAAGCCTATCCTAGTCCATAATGGGGATTGAAATGTAGGAACAAAGTTCTTATCAGAAAGCCAGGTAGGGCAGCAAGGGGGGTCTTGGGTGAAAAATCTCGCAGCATTAGGCTGGAACTTGTTCCATGGCATCAACCTAATATGAGAAACTGAAAATGGGGAGTCGTCCCAACTCAGAGGGAAGGCAGAATGAGGTCTTACATGCACAGGCTGGTCGGACACTATAATGACTTGTTTCGTTGCATGGCTCAAGGTAATTCTGTGACTTCTGAGGCTCCATGGTATCCCTTTACTCAGGGCATGGGCAGTTGCTGTGCTGTCTGCTACAGTGAAGTACAGATGTTGAAGACCTGATTAAATCCTGTCTCTTTACTGATACCCCAAGGGAATACTTAATGAATGATGCTCCCTTTAAGAAGAAGAATTAACAATAGCTATATTATTCATATTAATTTATAGTTACTGGTTGCTGTAATTAATGCAATTTATGAAAATCATAATAATTATAGCACTTTACAATTTAAAGAGTGTTTTTCCCATCCATTTTCTTATCTGAGTCTTGTAACATCTCTCTGGCTTCGGTAGGGCAGGTGATGTTCTCCTAGTTTTATAGATGAAGAAACTATGGCCCAGGGAAGAATTTAACTAGACTCCAGTCCACCACCCTTACCAATATTTTGTGCTGTCTATGAGTATATGGGAATACAGTGATCAAATTCATGTTAATAATAATGTTTTATAACTGCATATAAGAGAATCAGGTTCACACAATTCTCAGTTGCCTTCCATAACACAACTGAGATCCTATCTTTCCTTGTACCAGAATCCATTGCCAGAATGTTCACTTGAATTTAAAATTTTTAGGGTCTTTTTTTCTCAATAATACCACAGTATTTCATAGTTATTAATACTCAATGAAGTAAAGATGAGATCAACTCTAATAGAGGGATTAGCTCTTTGAAAACATCTGGTCCTAGGGCAGAGACCCACTGGTCTTAGAGGGTTTGGTCAACTGGAAATTCAGACTCTGAGACCTGTCATTCCACTGTTTTCCCATTTCTGGCTGTAGCAAGAGGGCTGAGGAAAGCCACTCAGTTTTCACAAGGATGACTTTCAAATCTGGGCCATATAGCGTGAAATACACAGACACATGCAAGTGTGTACACACAGGCACACTGAGCCTTTTGCTTCCCTTTGCATCCACTGATCCTGCTGTACTTTTAGCTGATTTTACCCAAAAGATGTTTATATGGAAAAGGTTACGGGCTGGACCTATGGCAGAGTCTGCCATTACTTATTCATTTATTTACTCAAATTATTCATTGAACGCGTTCATGGATTAGGCCCTGAGCAAGATTCTGGGGAAATAACGAGGAAGGAAACAGACAAATTCCTTGCCCTCATGAAGCTTACATTCTCCTGGGGAGTCTGATGATAGACAGACAAATATACATAAAATATAATGTTAGATGGTGATAGATATTACAGGAAAAATAAACCAAACAGGGTGAGGGGATAGAGGGCCATAGAGGGGTCATACAAATGCATCCAGAAAGAGAAAATGATGAGAAGGTGGTTTTAGATAATGTGATTGAAGGTACCCATAGTTAAAGAGGGCTCACAAGAACAGATGCCACTGCCTACGGGGCAGGCAGCAGTCTTTGGGTTTGGCTCCAAGGGGCTGGGCTATAGCTTCATACACCTTGATGTTATCATCGTGCCTGGGATAGATAAGGTCCAGAGGGATTAACTCAGGCTGGCTAAATTCACAAGAGACTGACCAATATGCTAGATCCCAATAGAGATGTTTTATGCAGAGAATTAAATAAGGAATAAGAACTCAGGGAAGGTTTTGGGAACAAGCTTCTAAGGGAAAAGAAACTAGTGGTCTTAATTGGAAATACCATTATGCTATCATTGTCTGGTGCATCATATTCATTAAAAAGATAAATTTACCCGGAGAATTGTAAGATTTTAATGCTAGCTTGTCAGGGACCCTAGGTTTTGTTGTCACTGAGGAAACTCTGGTTTCTTGGTTTTTTTCTAAACTCTTCCAGACACTATACTGATATTTAACCTCCTTAGACACGTGCAATAGAGTTAATTCAATTACACTAACTTCCCATTATTTCATTCCTACCGGGCCTTACTGCAGATTCACTGTGATTTCTTGATGGAGTCTTAAGACACATTCTCATCACATGTCCATGATCGTTATTACATTGTCACCTTAAAAAATTATTTTAACTCACCCTGCTTCCAAATTCTAGGGCGACCTTTATGGTTCCTTGCTATTTCACTCTCTATGTCCTTGCCTTAAGCTCTAGGCAAACTGTTGGCTCGTTTGTCCTAAGCTTGCTCCCACTTCCTGGGGATGCCCTTGTGGCGGTGTTATTGCCCTCTGCTCGCTCCACATGGATTCTCAATGCCGGTAGCAGTCGGTGCTCGCGCTAACATGGGACACTGACATATGAAATCCACAGATCCCCCTGTTCATAATCAGCGGTCACTGCCACGTGCTTCCTCTGCAGCCCCTTGGCCAGGACCCTGAGCGGTCTTATCCTAGTTCACTTTTTAGGGGCATCGCTCGGGGCTTGCCATCTCTCTCTGACACAGACACACCTAGTCTACTGATCTCACACTGATTCCATTCCTCTTCCTGGACTGTAAGTCTCTCCTTGCCTTTTCCTACTCCAACTAAAATGGCATCATTCTATACAGTGGTTTCTGAACGTGGAATTTGCATTACGTCCCTAGTTGGATCTGCTCCTTCAGTGCAGGGATGGAGACATTTACTTCCTTTAACTTGGATATTCATCAAAGGGAATATCCTCTAAATATGAATATGACCTTAGGAAAATCACCTCATCTATTTCAGTTTTCTTACCTGTCAAAGAGGGATAATTCTCCAGCCTACCTCACTGAGATTTTATCAAAGCTAAAGGAAATGAAGTGCAGAAAACCTTGGACAGAGTCACAGTATAACTTGAGAAATTTGAACTCAGATTGATATGGATGGAAACTGGAAATTGCCCTTTTTAACATGACTGTGTTGCTTCTCACAGGGAAATCCTGGAGGCAAGACCCTTGAGGAGAGACGCTCGAGCCTGGACGCTGAGATCGACTCATTGACTAGCATCTTGGCCGACCTGGAGTGCAGCTCCCCCTACAAGCCTCGGCCTCCGCAGGTAAGAGCTATCTGCAAATAGTCACCACAGATAACCTGCAATTATCTGAAAGAACAAGCTGCTTCTTTTATCCCTTCCATTCTTTTTGGATTTTCTCAGAGTCAACGGTCTAAGTTGTCTTTTTATTTAATATCAACGTGTGTTAGTTAACAGACATTTCTTTCATTGATTTGATTAGTCTTTTCTTTAAAATAACCCAACAGTGTTATACACAAACGTTATAAAATTAAATCTCTTACTCCACTGCCCTGCTCTTTTTCTGGCTTTGTCTAGGTGGATATTTTGTTATACGTTGGTATAATCTTCAGAAATATGGCTTAGCATGACTATGTTAAACTTAGGGTGAGGGCTACATCTTTTCTAAGAAATTCCTTACGTTGGATATCGAGGCAGCTAGCTTTTTTGCTTGTTGGAAGTAATGCTATGTGGGGCATTTTCGTGTATATTTTCTTTGGAGCTATTTCCCTAACTCAGGTTTTTTTAGAGCGGGATTTCTACATTGGGGATTACGAGTGCTTTCTTTACTTTTCTTTCCACGGGTGGTACATAGCTTATACTGGCACCAGCAGTTTGAATATATCAGTTTCTCCCCAATCTTACCAGAATTTGGTGACAGCAATTAATCTTTTTTTTTTTTTTAATTCAAATGGTGCCTTGTTATCAGTTCTTCTTTGTATCCTTTGGCTTCCTTTGGAGCATGGCTGTTCTTCTGCACCTTCATTTATTATCTGCACTTTGGAAGCCGACCTCGCACTGCTTGTGGTCATTCCCTGCCTCCCTCCGGTCTGGAGAAAGTAACGGCAAGTCAATTTCAGGGCTTGTGAGTCCTCAGAAGACAGCCAGCAGGACTCTGCATGCAGATCTTGGACTGGCACTGTTGTCACCGTGTTGTTTGACTCTCGTGGGATGTTTGCTTGACCTACAGCACTCCAGTTCTTCAACAGCAGCCTCTATATTCACAATGGTTCATTTCACAGATGAAAAGCCAGTCCTGCTTCTCTGCTGTCAGTCATTTCAACACAGAACTTCGTAAGGTGCTTTCCTCTTTAGACATGTTCCCGTTGCCTTTTCTAGACATACAATGGGACTGTCAGCTATGTAGGGGCACACGGCGAAACACACTAGAGCTCAGCTCTTCCTTAGCTCTCGTTACCCTTGGCTCCACTAGACCTGTCAGTGGTGAAAATTCACTTTATTTCTATAAACACGTGCTGAGCTGCAGGTAGGTTGCATGGGCTGTGGTCTTTTGGGGGAACTGTTAGGAGGTTGAAAGGGAGAAAAATAGGACCGAGTTGTCATCTGTCAGGAGCCTATAATATCCTAAGTTCAACAATGGCAGATATATAGAAGCACAAGGAAAAGAGCGAGATATTCTTTGAAAGGTGGCAACATCTGAGAAGGTTCATCCGAAGATTTGCACGTTCAGCTAAGGGATGGGAGGAACGGTGATGTTGGAAGCAAGAGGGGAGAGAGAGCAGCCTGAGTCATGGGGCAGGAAGGTCCAGGCTGCATTCAGAGAACTGCAAGCAGTGTGATGGCTTCAGACGAGGCCATCGCAAGCTTCAAGTGGACTACATGCCTGGGGGCTTCCTGCTAACAGCCTGGGGACTTGTTTGAATGCCAGATTAAGATTTTGGTCTGTCTTTTATAAATAATGAGGGTTAGTTGAAGGTTTTCAAGCAGGAGAAAGCTATGATTCATCCTGAAAAAGGAACATAGGAAATAAGACAAACTCTGAAAAGATGCAAGAGGATGGACCCAGGTCTCAGAAATGTTTTCCAGCAAACTGTAGTTTGATGTTAAGCATGTTTCCAATTCCACCCAAGCAAATACCTCAAGCCCACTTTCTCGGAACAGCAAGGCCACTGACTTTGCCCCTGGACTCATCCATTGCGTGAGTAAATACTTCTATGCCCTCTCCTCCTTTTTAAACAGGAGTTTTGTTTGCTCTTTATTTTCCCCTCCTGAGTTCTCATACCCTGATATACACTGGGGAGATTCTGCATAGAGGTTTTTGCTTAACATAGCCTTCATCCTTTAAGACTGTGTCTGCACGTGCCTCCCGTAAACCACTGCATTTTAATGGGTTTATTCAGTAGCCGCATTTTTGTTTGCGCAATCTCACTGTGCACACACATTCATGATCACTGATATTTGCACAGTGCTTTACTGATTGTAAAATAAAGCACTTTCACATCTATTCACACTTCAGTGAAATACAGATACCTCAACTCTGAGATATAGATGGTGTGCTGATTTTGTGGGTGAGGAAACTAAGTTAGGACATATGACTACAACGTGCGCACAGCTGGACCTTGAATTTAGACCCGTGTTTGATTTTTAAGTTCTAGAACCAGATTGAGGGTATCCCTCTGAATGTTTTTCTTTTTATGAGAAAGCCATACTCAAGGGACACTAATCAGTCACATGAGGAGCAGTGTCCCTTGAGTATGGCTTTCTCATAAAAAGAAAAACATTCAGAGGGTAAAAAAAAATTAGGGCGGAGGGGCAATAGAGGAGTGGGGAGTGAAAGGTACAAGCTGTTGGGTATAAGATAGGCTCAAGGATATATTGTATAACACAGGAAATATAGCTAATATTTTGTAATAACTGTAAATGGAAAATTACCTTTAGAAATTGTATAAAAATTTTAAAAATTAATAGTGATAACTCTTAAGTAGAACAGGTTGAGAATTCCACTTTTCAGCTGCCTGTTCCATTCAGAAATTAAAGAGTGATCCCTTCTAACTTCTTTATTATTCTAATTTAGGAAAGCAAGAGTTAATTGGGAGGAGCAGCTCATTCTTCTGAATTATCTTTACTCTGGTGGAACTAAATTAGATGTGTTAGTATTTATTGGTTAACATAATTATATGCTGTGAGAACAGTAATCACACACTTAAAATATTAAAAGTATGTGCTAAGAGAAGATGATGTCCGCAGTAGACTGTGTTGTGTTGTAATCAAAAGGTACTTGAAAAGTCCTAGAAATGTAGACTGTTGCTGCCCAATTTTGATGTTTCCATTTTTGATCCAAAGCAAACTGCAAAACCTGTTGAATCACCTGACCACTTAAAGTAGGCTAGCAGGTCTGTGATTTCTCATTATTCAAGCATGTGTTGTGTGCTTTTCCCGAACCCACCTCTGAATCACCTTTGCAAGCCTGCTTTGACTCATGGATTGAGCAGAAAAGGATCATATAGGTGGAATGTTTGTACAGTAAGTGGTCCAAAGTTGCTCTATTCACATAACAACTTTGAAAAATATCTGAGCTCTTGAAAATAGATTTTTATGGGGCTTTTTCTTCCTTTTTCGAAAGGGGCAATTTCCACTCTCAGATGTCCCAACTTTATTTCTGTTCGCTTATTTATCCATATTTTTATTTGGGAAATACGGCTTCATTCCACATTTTCATTCATTCAGCTAACATTTATTGAGATCCCACTGTGGATTAGGCATTGGAAATGTAGAGGTTGGTGTGTCAGCATGTTCTTGATCTAGAGTAATCCGTAGTCTTACGGAAGAGACAAATGCATAAACAATTCAGAGGGACACAAAAGAAGGGCTTTGTTGGATGTGCTACTTTAAGTTATTGTGTGACTCACCAGATGTTGAAATTGTTGGGAAATCAAAGATAGGAATATCAACGTTATATTTTATACTTTTCTAGGGAAGTGTCAGGGAGGACTGCACAGAGCAGGTAGAATTTGAGTTCCCTTGGCTGCATATGTCATGGGAAAGGCATGGGATTCAAATGAGAGAATAACAGGAATGAGAAAGTCAAGCAATTTGAAAGTGAATGTCTTGTTGGAAGAATAAGGTAGTTCAATTATGATACAGGGTATGTGGAATACAAAGTGAATGGCAGATGAAATCACAGGCACTAATTTAATACCTAAGTAGCCTTGATGCCCAAGGACTCTCTCAGTAAAAGGAGAAATTTTGGGGGGAGGGGCAGGTAGCAACAGTGTTTCTGAAGACAGAGGGTTTGGAGGGTAACACCTTCAGCAAGTTTTACAGAAGATATAAATTGTACATCTGTGCCAGCCACTGCCCAGAGTAATGCAATTAAACTACCTTAGTGTTTAGCAATAAAATTTCTGATCATTTAAAAATGTGTGTATTAGGGAGTGGTTTTAGAAAAACAGGTGTGAGAAGCTTGGAAGTGGTTGTGGGGTGAATTGCAGACTCAGTATGATCTGAGAGTATCACAGCTTAGAGGTCATGTAGCCAAACTCTTACTTTACAGAAGGAAAGTTTTTGTCTAGAGAGGGAAAGAGCATTGCTCAGGGAGGCTCAGTTAGAGGTAGGATGAATGATTTTTTTCTGTTTTGCTTGAACCATGATGTAATGGTTCCCTGTGGATGCTAAGGGCAACCAAGGGACACCTTGGTTCCCTTTAGCATTTCAATTAGTTTATTCCAAAATATCTCTCTTTTGTGGTACTTTCCTTAAAATATAGCTTGGAAACATAAAGGAGTAGACAGATCAAAAACATAAAGATAAACAGAAAATTTATGATAGTATAGTGTCTTTGAATTAGTATGTGTCTGGATCCCGCCCATCTGGCTTTCTACTGTTAATAAAAGTACAACTTAGACTCTTGGGCAGAGCCACACGGGGTCACATTGAAATTCTCTTGATTTCTTAGAAGACAAAGGATAAATCCATGGACTTAACGATTTTCTTTCCCTTCTCTTGACAAAACCAGGCCTAGAGTGCTGGCCTTCGAATTCCTACTACAAAGCTGCCTTTTCTTCCCTGCAGTGAGTTTAGTAGGGTTGGAGCTGGTACCTAGGTGACTTGGAAGAACTTTCAGATATTGTATATTAATTGTAACTGGGGATTTAGTATTTTTGAATCAAATTTCTTTGGAATTGAAATTTCACTATCCTCATTTAGACTAGTATGAAAAAAATTGGAGAGATTCCAGGGATAAGAATAGGGTTGGACCTAGTTTGATAGTCTAGGCTCCCAAGTTTGCCAATAAGAAGAGCACTATCTTCTCAATTCCCTGTGATCACCTCTCGAAAAGGAGCTCCAACTGTGTGAATTCTCCACATCACCAGTCTTAGCTTCCTTTTCTATATGTCTAAAATGGGCATGGTAGCTACAGTTTTTCCCCTTTTGCAGAGAGACCATGTTGTTCTAGAGTTACAAGAAATAAGATGTTGGCTTTGAACAACAGTCCACTCAATCCTTCCCATTTTTGTTTTGGGATTGCTAGCTTGTGTCTGGAGCTTACTTTGAAGCTTCAGGTCTTTGAAGGTTTGGGGTTTATCCTTTCTGAATGCTGGTTGCGCTATCAATGATCTATTTATCTTTCTCATTTAAAGCATTTTAAAAGTATTGTAATTTCTTAGTCTATTTGGAAACTGATGTACATACATGCTGTTTGGTCACATGGACACATCTCGAATTGAAATTCCAGTGCTGCCACACTGAGTCCCTTTCATGGAGCAATAATCCATGAGGCAACCTAAGAAATTATTTCAGGTGTGTCTGTGTTGCATGGAAGGCTTTTTATTTGGAATTCATGTGGCCTGAGGGCTTGCAGGCAGCATAATCAGGGTGGAGTCTTATGGTGCCATGGATCTTCTGTTCTCTTAATGCTCCATGTTCTAGCTTGCAAAAGCCATGAGCAGCTGCAGGGGAGATTAATTAGGAATTAAATTTTTAATATTCCATATTATTCATTGCAACCCAAACATGTAGGCTACTGGGAGATGAAGGCTGCAACATGCTAATACTGTGTGGTACGATGTAGACTATCCCTGCAGACTGGGACTTTGCTGCTGCTTTTTTGGCTTCTTGGGAATGGAGATAGGAACTGGGTATTATACTGTTGAAAAAGAGAAAAGGTGTGGATAGTGTCATTTGCTCTTCCCATATTCAACTGGGACAAAATGAGGTGCATACTGTGATTTGCTTAAGAAAGAAAAACAGATTTGTCCATGTGTCTGTACTGTCTGATTACTAATAGTTTTCTCTGAGAGCTAGGGTCAAAGTCGAAATATAGTAGAAGCCTCATATATGATACCAAATGGAGTCCAATAAAATAAGAGAGGCAAAAATACCATTTTAAAAGAACAGGGGATCTAATTCTTTGCGGTGCCCGCATTTAGAAGATCTGGGTTATTTTGAATTAGTCTCTACCTGCCAGGAAGCCTCAAAATTAAGTAACAATGAGGTCGAGGTGGTGGAGCCCTTAGCTGACTCAGAGTTGCATGCCGTGAGTTTGATGACGGGCAATTGATTTTTAGATTGTATATAACTGCATCTCAATAACATGTATACCTCCTTCTCCTCTTTAAGAGGGTGATGTTTGTGTTTGTGTCTTATGTGACAAGCATAATAAAGTTAACATCTAATCTTGTTTTGAGCACCATGAAAATGTAACATTTTCACAGTGGAACTTTAGGTTGAAGATCTACCTTGAATTGAACCTCTACAAAACTTTTGCCCCAAAATGCCCATTTTACTTGTCCCAATGTAAGGGTGTGCTCTGAGTATGTGGTGTCGGTTAGCTCCCAGCAGTGAAATAGGAGGAAGGTAAGCAAGGCAGCTGCTGCTGAGAGTACCCAGGAGAAGCCAGCTCTGCTGGAGCCTAGGGCAGGGAGGGGGGGAGTCTTCTATGGTACCCTGGCCATGGTCCCTGGGGTAACCTTTAGCTGTGATATGTTTGCAAGACCTTGGCTCAGAGATGATTGTGTTTCATTACACTTAGTCACTCCATCCAGGCATTGGTTTCAAAAGAAACTCACAAAGATGCCTGTTGAGCTTCTCCATTTTACAACAGCATCTTAGTGGAAATAATTAGCCTTATGTCCATGCAGACGCACACATCACATTTGCAGAATTAAAGAGCTTTCTTGTCAGGACTGGTTTTCTTATTTCTGTCGTCCTCTCCCACTGTTTAAATATCTATTTTGGTAGCAGCCTTGGTCTCAAACCCCATGGTTCCCTTTATTCCCTTCTTCTTCTTCTTTTTTTTTTAATTTAAAAGCAAATAAACAACAAAATACAAATCCGGCTATATTTTTTACTCGAGATGATTACATTTTACCGTGGCAAATACATGGGAATATTGTGTTTTAAGAGTAAAAGCCGGATCTCAGATAAGATATTGTCACTGTTTCGTGCATTTTGACATCCATTTCCTTTATATGCCAAACTGAAGTATAATGATGATAACGATGGCCTCTCTAGACAGAAGGTTGGAGGTGGTTAGTAACCAATCCTACATATCACCATTTGTCATGGTGAGTAACTGGTCTGTCCTCTCCACAAAATACCACATTGGAGTATAACTGCTAAGTTTCCTTTCACACTGTGCAAGAATTACCAGGGAAGTTATACATCGCCTTTCAGTGAATATATCAACTACAAATATGAAAGTTTAATTTGTTATGTTTCATAGTTTGAACATACATATTCCCAGTTTACATAAAACTACAAACGGGAATTTTATTGAAATAAAAGGTACAAATTGGGCACTTACTGCTGTTGAGCCAGTAAGTATAATTTTCATCTGTAAGTACAGACAGGGCCACTTGTGAATTTTAGAATTTGCCTCTCTGTGAATTTGACCTCTCTGAGGTTCCGGGCCCTCACCCAAACATGTACCTAATCTGTGCTGTCATATTGGGGTTCAAGACCACAGAATAGAACTGGATTATGTTTTTTTGTTCTAAATCACAAATTACTCAAATATAAAGTAAAAATTTAATAATTGTACCTCACAGAGTATACCTTATAGAGACAGTATAAAAGTACATAATGCCTTAAGCTTGAACAGTAAAAATATAATTGTGTTAAATACCAGAGTATGAAGTCCTTGAGGCAAGATTATCTTTTCGTTTCCTGGCAAACAAGAGACATACAAATTCATATGTGCTGAATAAATAAGTAAATATTGTCATCAAATCCAATAATGATGTAAAGATTCACACCCTAGAAATCTGCTAGAGAACCCACTCCGGAATTGATATCGAGTTAGTATATGACATAGTTATAACTGCTTTCTGATTTTTCCATAATTAACAGGTATTTGCACCAATAAAAAAATAGTACAGCTGAGGCAAATGAGTTTTATAAGGACAACTTAATGGTAGCTGCTGAATCAGCTAAAATTTCTACCTTTACCCCTGCACTGCCTTATATCACTTGAAGGCAATGCACTTGGTTGAAAAGGTGATATTATTTGGGGTTAAAATTCAATACTATAACTATTCTCTTATTGTTGGGTTGATATAAAAATAAATATCAAGTTCTTTTCTGCATCCTCTATGGAACTGCTGAAAAGAGAAGACCTTCATGTTACTCAGTGTTGCCTAAAACAAAGATCAACACAATCAATTCTTTGAATTCAGTGATAGGAGACAAAAAGTTACCTGACTGATGAGCTGATATATGCTTCCTTTTTCTCAGAAAAAAAGCAAAAGTCTGCAGAATTATCATATGACTTTTGCTTGAGACCCTATGATTCATCTTCTTCCTTACCACATTATTTCTGATACCTCCTGACACGATATTTGAAATGATATAAGTGTATGCCAATTATAAGCTCTTTCACAACTAATTAATTGCCTTAACCTAACTTGCGCCTTTTAAATGGAAATAAACTTTCTATCTATATGTCCCTGTGAACATCCTTAAAAATATGTAAACTTCATACTTATTTTAAAGAGATAATTTAATTCTAAATGGATTCTTTGCTTATATTGATGGTAAACAGTGGATCCATTAAAGTAACATATTCTGCTTGTGTAAGTAAAATAAAAAAATTAAAGTGGGCTAAAGAGATAGAATATTTATTTGTTCCTTTTAAGAAATGTGGTGTTTCAGAAAGCTTGAAGTACTAATAGTGAGACATGTAAGCCTGTTACCCGAATCATTTGTAAATTGTCTTGAACTGTTTTGAACTCCATCTTGATATTGTACTACGTATATGAAAATACTGGAAATTGTTATTTCTCAGGTACTGCTAGAGGTGTAGTAAGGAGTCTCCTTGGCTCTCTCTGCCACCCAACCTACACAGAGTGCTGTTTTATTTCCTAAATGGCCGATGTTAAATTGATCCTTACCAAGGCAGTCAAAGCCAGGGAACAGATTTTACAAATAGCATCCTGGATGACATAATGCTCTATGTAATCCTAATTGTAGGACTCCTTTTCTCATCAGCCAGCCTAGCATAGCTAAAAATTACGTTGCTTTACTTCGTTTATAGGGAAGTCTACTTGTAGATGAGACCTCACAACCAGCGCATGGAGAAAAAAAAGAGGGAGGTTCAGGGTGGTGTGCTGGCAGCTGTGTTAGAACAAGTTTCCTGGAGTACCTTCTGAAGGAAAGGTGTGAATGGAGGTGCATCATTCAGCCATCACCTCTCCACCACACTGCATCATATCAATGGAAAAAAGAGAAAGAAACTATAAAATTTATGACCAAAAATGTGAGAATTCCCTGGTGGTCCGGTGGTTAGGACTCTTTGCTTCCACTGCAGGGGGGCACAGGTTTGATCCCTGGTTGGGGAACTAAGATCCCACATGCTGTGAGGGGGCCAATAAATAAATAAATATCCATTCTGAAAAAAAAGAAAAGAAAATCTTCTTGGAAACCTGCCATGCATGTGCTGCTGTCTCTGCCTCAAGTTGCTTAGTGGGCACGTCTGCCCTTAATTTATTTAAAAAAAAAAAAAAAAGCAAAAACCAAGAAACAAAAATACGAGGAAAAGACAGAAATGTAGCTTAAAAACTGGGACTAGTAAAGGGTGGCTTTTTGAAAAGGGAAATGTGATTTGAGAAGGTGGCCATTGTGTATGTTTTACTAAGAGCTCTCTTATTCATTGATTGGTTTGTTCACTCATTTATTTAGTTTTTTCTTTTGTTCACTGATTATAACTGAACATAAAATCTCTGTTGAATTGTTGAGTGATATTAAAGAAGACCCAAATAGGTGGAGAGGTATTCAGGTTCTTTGCTTGGAAGATACAATATTGTTAAGGTGGCAAGATCCCCAAATTGATCTGCAGATTTAATTCCTGTCAGAATTTTCCAGTTTTCTTCTTTGTAGAGGTTGGCAGGTGAAATATAAAATTCATATGGAAATTCAAGGGACCCAGAATAGCCAAAACAATTTTGAAGAGAAAAAAATGCAGAGGTTTACCCCATTTCAAAACTTAATACAAAGCTACAGGAATCAAGCAGTGTGGTACTGGCATAAAGTATACATATAAGATGATGGAATGGAATTGAGAGTCCAGAAATAAACCATTACATTTATAGCAATTGATTTTTGACAGGGATGCGAAGATATTCAATGGGGAAAGAACAGTTTTTCAACAAATAATGCTGGGACAACTGGATATCCACATGTGAAAGAATGAAGTTGGACACCTCCCTCATATCATATACAAAAATTAACTTAAGGTGGATCAAAGACATAAATATCAGGAGTAAAGCTATAAAACTCTTAGAGGAAAACATAGGAGCAATCTTCATGACCTTGGATTAGTCAGTGATACCAAAAGTACAAACGGCTAAAAAATTTTTGATAAATTAGACTTTTTCAAAATTAAACACTTTTGTGCTTCAAAGGACACCATCAAGGAAGTGAATAAACAACCCATGGACTGGGAGAATTCATTTGCAAGTCATATATTTGATAAGAGATTTGTATCTAGAATATATTAAGACTCTTAACAACTCACTAAGAAGACAAATAATCCAATTAAAAAATGGACAGAGGATCTTAATAGGCATTTCTCCAAAGATATACAAGAAGCTAATATGCATAGGAAAAGATGCTTGACATTATTAGTCATCCAGGAAATAATCAAATCAAAACTACAATGAGATACCACTTTACCCACACTAAGATGGTTATAATACAAAAGACAGACAGTAACACATGTTGGCAATAATGTAGTGAAATTGGAATTGTCATGCGTTGCTGGTTGATTGTAAAATGGTACAGCCACTTTAGAAAAAGTCTAGCAGTTCCTCAAAAGATTAGACATAGAGTTATCATATGATCAAGCAACTGTATTCCTAATTATATATCCAAAAGGATTAAAACATATCCACACAAAAACCTGTCAATGAATGTGCATAGCAGCATTATTCATAATAGCCAGAAAGTGGAAACAACCTAAACATCCATCCTTCGAAGAATGAATAACAAAATGTAGTATGTCCATAAAATTGAATGTTATTTAATCGTAAGTTAAATACTGATACGTGCTATAACATATATGAATCTTGAAAATTATGCTGTATGAAAGAAGCCAGACACAAAAAACTTCATGTAGCATGATTCTATTTATACGAATAGGCTAATATATATGTATATATATAGAAAGATTGGTGGCCACCAGTGACTGAGGAGTGGGGAGAATAGGGAGTGACTACCAGTGGGGACAATAGTTATTTTGGGAATGATCAAAATAGTCTGGAATTAGATAGTGATATAAATATATTAAGGAACACTGTACATTTTTGAAGAGTGGATTTAGTGGTATGTAAATTATATCTCACTTAAAAGTTTAACAAATAAAGCTCTATATCGAGCAGTGTGCCTGGAATACATAGATAAAATTGTGCATGGCCTCCGCCTTAAAGAAGCTCACAGTCTATTGGGAGAATACATACCTGACAATTACAGCACAGAGTATACATCCTAAGAAAGAAGCACATGTAGAATGCTTCTGGAAGAGGAAGAGGTAGAACTCAGCCTGGATGTTGTGGAAGCTGTCTGTGCTTTCCATCCTTACTTGGATAGGAATCTCTGCAGATAGGAACAGACTTCTATGCAGCTCCAGAGAGCAGAACAAAGCCTAATATTTAGAGGCCAAGAAAGGGAATCGGCAATACAGTATAAGGACAGTACCTTTCTACCAATAAGGACAGTTGAAGTTCAATGCAGGCTGCCTCAGAAAATGGCAAGTTTGCCTTCATTGGAGCTGGTTGAAATGATACTCTGGCATTTGCCAAGTGAGTTATTTAAACTCTCTAAAACCTCGGTTATTAACCTGAGTTAATAATACATCTCAGAGTTTACATGAGGACCACGTGAAATAATGGGTGTGTGTATAATGTGTGGATATGCTATCTAGCACTTAATGACACTGTTATTACTGTCGCTCTCACCACCATCATCATTATCAAATGAATTTTGGCAATAATGCTGGGAAAAGAATTCAGGCAACAGATGGGAGAATTGATTTGAATGATGCTAAGATTTTGTGGTACTCTCATTCTTGGTCACAGGGTTTGGAGTTTTCTGTTCCCTGATAGAAAACTTGGAAGGAAAGACAGACCTTGGTCCTATTCCAGGCCCCCAAATTGACTGTTTCTGTGTCTAAGACAAACTACTCAGCCTCAATAATGGTTTTGTGCTGTTTGCTATAATAGCTAGTATAGATGTGTGATTTTTTAAGAACTGTTACTGACAGGAACCTTCAATGACCTTGGAAGATAGTCTTTACAAATATCAATAGAACTCGGATGAACACTGAGAAGGGCTATAGGTGAAACAGTGTGAGGGTGAAGCAGAAAGAGACTACTTCCTCAGCCTTGCAAAAACATGTCATCTCTTAAAAACAAGTTGGACAACTTGGTTAGACCTCTGGAAACAATTATTTAAGATGTCTTACAAGGTCCAGAATTTCCATGACTGGTCAAGATATCACTACCTCTCTTTGGGTCTGTTTCAATATCTGTAAACTGGACCTGAGGAATGAGATGATCTCTCATGGTGTTTTTAGCTTTGAGTTGGTATGGCTTTTGCCCTGTATAAAAGAAAAAATATGTATATATTGATTTTTCTTTCTGTCCTTTTATTATTTCACTAGAGAAGATTTTTCTGTACGTCTGGTTTGAAGTTTCTGGGAGTCATTATGTGCAACCAGAGGAAAGTGTCTGCAAATTGAAGGGCCAAGTTCATGTTTTTCAAGATAATGTGAACCCAGATTCCTGGTGTTCAGGATGATTTGGAACCAGCCTCATAGAATTCAAGATTATTGAAAATGCTGTGTATATTGTACTGATTAAAATCATAGATTCTCGGACCAGACTGCCTTGAGTTCAAATCCCAGCTCTACCATTTTCTGTGTGACCTGGGATCAGTCAGTTAAGCTTTTTGTACCTCAGTTTTTTCATCTCTGTAATGAAGATAGTTATAGTATCCACCTCATAGGATTGTAATGAGGAATAAATGAGTTACCATGTGTAAAGCACTTAAAGCAGTGTTTGGTATATAGTTAGCACCATTTGCAGTAGCAGATCTTATTATTGGGAATTAAATGCTAATGCCTATTTTAAAATTGTCCAAGTTGTTGCTTTTATGTAAAAAAAAAGATTGATTTATAAATTTGGTCTGTAATCACGATACAACTCTGAACACATTATCTATCTTACATATAGCGGAAATCGTTCTTACAGTATGCCAAAGAGTGTGGGTCTAGCTGTTCCTCAGCTTCTGTCCAGTTCTTTTGGTTATTTTAGTAGCTTCTAATGCATGGATTCTAAAGCCAATGCTAGAGCAAATAACCTTTCATCTGACATATGCATGAATCATCAACATCTATTTCTGTGGATTATAGGGTAATCCCTCTGATAACCAAATAAGGTTCACTTTAAAAACAAAAATCATGGGCTTCCCTGGTGGCGCAGTGGTTGAGAGTCAGCCTGCTGATGCAGGGGACACGGGTTCGTGCCCCGGTCTGGGAGGATCCCACATGCCGCGGAGCGGCTGGGCCCGTGAGCCATGGCCGCTGAGCCTGCGCGTCTGGAGCCTGTGCTCCGCAACGGGAGAGGCCACAACAGTGAGAGGCCCGTGTACCACAAAAAACAACAAAAATCATGACTCATAGATTATGATCTTGTCACAATTTAATAAGCCTAATATTGGACTATTAGTACAGTTTATTCTCATTGTGTATCACCTGCACGGAGACTAAAGCGTGGACAGCTGTGGTCAAGTTACTCTTCTTCTGGATGCCCTGGCAGGTTTGTCGAGAAGAGTGCTGGCCTCCACTCTCTGAATTTCTGTTGCAGTAGATCTGCAGTGATTCTCAAGAGTTCGTATTTCTAAGAAGTTCCCAGATGGTGCTGATGTTGGGACCATACTTTGAGAACCCTTTAAAGCAAACATTGATTTGTCAGTCAAATGTTTTATAAGCAGCATCCTTTCCCTCCTTTGTCTCACCTCTACAGCTGTACTCTCCGAAGGCTCGCTCTAGTGTCAGTAGTGGACACTAGCCTAATGTCTTCATTTTCTAGAGGAGGAAACCCAAACTCAGAAGCATTTCCCCCTGGTTACACAGTAAATTGACAGAATCTGGAAGATTTTTGTTTTTAATTGAGAATGATTTGCATCTCTAATTCTTAGACTAAGCATTTAGATTTAGAAAACTAGCATTCCAATTCCAGCTCTGCCATGTTAGGAAGTATGAATTTTAGTTGCTTTATCTCTCTGAACCTCATTTTCTTCATCCACGATATGAATACCTCCTCTGCTTACCATATATGGTTTTGTGAGAAGTAAATGACATACTGTGCATTAAAGTGCTTTGTAAATTATGAAGTGCTATACAAATATTTTTCAAACTCATTCCAGTTTTCAGATGCAATATCATGTTAAACATAATATATTTTATGATAGGCACATCATTCTCTCACTCATCTAGGGTAAATGTTGACATTTGTAACAGATTTTGGAAGGAAGTAGTACATTATAAACCTGTCACCTTTTGCATAGAATTTTTTTCATTTCCTTCCAACATTGATTTCTCTGCTAATCTGCTTTTAAAACTAAGCAATTAGAAATTGTCATTTAGCTATTTATGCATCTGAATACTTACATATATGTGAGATGTTGTCATACACACATGCATGTACTATGAATTTTTCTCCTAGTGTCCTTTTATGTAAGATACCTGCAAGTCACATTTATTAAGAATGAAATACGTGAATTGCTATTTTGCTTGAAATGAATTTTTTTTTTTTTTTTTTTTTTTTTGCATTTGCGTTGGAAACAGAACTGAATTGAGCTAACAGAAATGGATTCTGCTCCCAGTTCTGCAATTAACAGGTTGTGTAAAGTCAGTCAATTCCTCTGTCTAAGGCTCAGGTCCCCATTTGTAAATGAGGCCAGATCTTACTCATTCCTTCCACTCATAGTGTCTATGGTATTAGAGTTATAAGGCAGCTTTTAAATGATATTTATCACCTTCTTGAGAAACTCTGAACAGAGTGTCCACATTGACCTGGATCTATTCTAATAGTATATTTTCCTTTTCATGCCTCAGGCCTAACTGCTGTTTGCATTTCATATGATGCAATGTAACTCCACCATCCCTTTCCTTCAGGGTCTGACTGGGTTTCCTAGGGCTGTGATTCTGTTGGTATGATTGAAAATGTAACAAGACTGTGTCTTGTTTTGGATCCCCTGAGATAGAGATGCTGGGTGGTGTGGGTGGAGACATGGCTTTCATGTTTTTAGTGTGTTTTTCCCTTCAGTGACATTCAGAGGATCTCCCTTATTATTAATGCACAGTAAAAAGTATTAGTTCCCTATTGCTGTGCAACAGATTGCTTAAAAATCTAGCAGCTTAAAAACAGCACACACTCTCACATTGTTTTTGTGGGCCAGGAATGTGGACACAGCTTAGTTGGACCATCAGTTCACAGTCTCTCCCAAGTCTGCAATAAGTATATTGGCCCCAGAGTCTACAGTCTCATCTGAAGGCTCGATTGGGGAATGATCTGCTTCCAAGCCCAGCTGGTTGTTGTCAATGGTTCAGTTTCTCCTGGGTTGTTGAACTGAGGGCCTTAGTTTCTAGCTGGCTGTTGGCTGGGGACTGCTCTCAGCTCCTGGTCATGTGCAGCTCTCCAACACGGCAGCTCATTACATCAAAGCATGGAATCTGAGATGGCAAAAGGTAGAGGCTGCTCACCAGATATGAGTCATAATCATGTGAAACCTAATTGTGAAAGTGATATCCCATCACATATACCACATTCTGTTGGTTAGAAGTAAGTGACTGGGATCAGACCACACTCAGAGTGAGGAGATTATGCAAGGCTGTGAATACCAGGAGGCGCAGGGATCACTAGGGGCCATCCTAGAAACCTGCCTACCATAGGAGAGGGTGAAGTAAGACTTCTTGTGCACAGGGATTTAACACAAACGTGAATTTGCTTGTGGAATCTGGTGGATGTGTGAGTAAGGACAGAGGAGGCAGGTAGGATATCAAGAGAAGAATCCAATCTGGAAGGAATAAGAGGTAATGAAAGGCTCTAACAAGTATAGGAGGATTTCTACTCTCTGAGAATATTCGAGCTGTGTGGGGTTTTAGAGGTCTTTTGATCTAAACACTTCATTTTCTCAAGGACTCCAAGGCTCATAGAGGGCCTTGCTCAGGCCACAGGGGTTGTAACTGAGCCAATAGTTGGATCAAGTCTTCAAACCTCTTTGTCCAGATTGTCAGCATGATATAATGCAAACAGCTCTGGATTGGGGGTAAAAAGATGTGGCTTCATGATTTTTCATTTGCCTCTGAGTTGTGTGACCTTGATTGATTTACTTTCTTAAGACATGGTTACTCAATTGGTAACATGGAGCTATCATTTGTCATGTATACTTATTTATGTGTGATGAACACATTGACTCTTGTTTGTGAAAATTCCTTATAACCTATAACAGCCTTTCAGAAAAAACTATGTTTTTGTTGAAACAAATGATGTGCATAAAACAAATACCCCCTTTCCCCAGAAAGGGTGAATATCAGTTCATAAAAATACAGATAATTTTATCTATTTCTAGATCTGCATCAGTCATCTATCGGTACATGATAAACTACCCCAAACATAGTATTGTTTATTTTGCTCACAAATCTATAATTTTAGTACTGCTCCATGAGGATTGTTTATCTCTGTTCTGTGAAATATGGCTGGGTGGCTTGACTTGGGGGTGGAACATTCACTTTCAAGATATGTGACTATTGGTTGGCAGGTTGGTGCTGGGAGCTTGGCTAGAGCTGTGCATCAGGGATCATGGTTTCTCCCCATGTGGATACCTCCACACACTACTTGGGCTTCCTTATAACATGGTGGTTGAGTTGCGAGAGTGAATATCCCAAGAGAACAAGGTGGAAGTGCATGCATTTTTATGACCTAGTTTTAGAAGTCACGTATAGTGTCACTTCCACTGTACACTGTTGGTTAAGATAGATAGTCACAAAGACTCACCAAGGGCAAGGGACATAGACTCCACCTTTTTTTTTTTTTTTCCCCCGTACGTGGACCTCTCACTGTTGTGGCCTCTCCCGTTGCGGAGCACAGGCTCCGGACGCGCAGGCTTAGCAGCCATGGCTCACGGGCCTAGCCACTCCGCAGCATGTGGGATCTTCCTGGACCGGGGCATGAACCCGTGTCCCCTGCATCAGCAGGCAGACTCTCAACCACTGCGCCACCAGGGAAGCCCCTGGAGCCCATACTTTTAACCACACTACCTGAACACTTCTGTGTTTTTATCTGTATATCAGATCCTTGTCCATACCATGCTCTTGCCCACACCTTTTCCATCCCCATCTCCATCTATCTACCTTAAAAAGAGTGGATAGTTGGAGAAGCAGTATTAATAGGGAGGGATCACATGCAGGAGCAGTACTGCCTTTGAAGTGATGGGTCTAAGCCTGTCCCCGGGTGCTCCAGGGACCAATGCTAGGAGACCTCAAGAAAAGAAACAACATGCCGTTGGTTCCATCCAGAGATTGCAGTGGTCATGAGGATTTTGCCTTTAATTTAAAAAGACATATGGGAGTCTGGGGCAAGCCAGGGAGAGCAGCTGAGTAAGAAGAGACAGATGAGAAGAGAAAATGGACAACAGGGGACAATATTGGAAAACTAAAGAAATTGAGGGGCATCTATCCTTGTCCCACCAAAGCTCAGCTACTTGGTATTCTGCCTGGTGACCTATCCAGCAAACTAAATCCTATATTGGAATTGGTTTCTATGTTGGAAGTTTTATTAAAGCCTAGCCCCAAATTGAGAAAATTATAGCTAATTATGTATTAATTTGTATCAGTTTTTAAAACTTATTTATTCATCAAATCGCATCACTTCTTTATTCAACCAACAACTGTTAAGCCCATGCTGAGTACAGGATGCTGCAGTTTAAAATCAAGGGGATCCCAGTTCTTACTGTTCCCCATCCCACAAGGGACTTCTAGTGTAGGAAACAGATGTCTAAACAGATAACAAGGGTATATGACTAATGCAGTGAACAAAACTTTATGGATTCAGAGAGGAAGATGCTCCAGTCCACTCCTGGAGAGGTCAGAGGAGGCTTTCCAGAGGTGGCATTTACGTAGATATATTAAGGAACTGGAAATAGTTCAGCCTGGTTGGAACTCAGGGTGCGTAGGGCAGATGTCATGGCGTATGCCTGGAAAGGAAGGCAGGTAAACGTTTCTGCAAATGCATTCCCTCATTCTGTCTTCCTGTCTGCCTTATAGACACAGTGATGACTCAGGACCGGGAATCTCAGACAACAGACAACAAACATACACAGTGTTACGTTTCTCTGTGATCCCTCTATCTATCTGTCCTCAGTGCAAATACCTCATTGCCAATGACTCACCTAAACACTGTCAGGATGGGGGCTAGAAAGTCATGTGTCCCATCAGGGTAAAAATCACACCAGTCATAAGTCACTGGAGCCACTAGGGTCAGCCTCTCCTCTCACATCCCTTCTTTATAAAGCTGCTGGGCCTGTCTGTGGCAGTGTCCTGTGGTAACAGTCATGCTTTGGAAGGGCTTCACTGCACAAAAATCACATTTACTGTACAGTGTCTTTTTGATTATTTAGCACATATAGGTTAATCCATCTAACATAAGATGAAATTTAGGTCCAGAAATATGAAATGTCTTGCCTTAATTCTCACGAAAAGCAGACTGGAGAAATCATTGCTTTAATCCATATCCTCTGTCTCCAAGTCCCAACACATTTCTAGTACATCAGTGGTCCCCCATGGTGCGATCTCTGTTCAAATGAGCTCCGAGTTGGAACTCGGTATATAAAATGGCTAAAGTGAAACAGCTCTGGTTACAATACGGCATTGGGACTCTGGAGCATTGCTGAGTGTTATCCTGCTCCCTCCAGATGCTGCCCTGAGGCATCTCCATCTCTAATGTGAAAACCAGTCCCATTGCCCTGTGTTGATTCTTCATGTCCTTCCCTGGAGCCCTCAGGAAAAACCAAATGATCGTTTTGCTTCTGAGGGTGGGATTGACTAGGGGCACGAGTCACTCACTGCCCATGTGGGGTCAGATCACACCACTGATCCTACTGTGAGTTCCTGTGGCTCGAAGCCCAGCCCGTGAGAGAGTACAAGAACCAGAAGATGATGAAGGCAGTTTGGTGCAGTGGGCAGAGCCTGTGAATTCTTACCTTAATTCTCCCCCTAACTTGCTGAGGGATTTTTAGCAGACAATCTATTTCTCTTCTCTTGTGCCAGCATTTCAATTCACAGATGAAGGATTTGGATTCCTAGTCCCCTCGGGTTCTGTTAGGAAATGTTCCATGAGGCCTTCATTCCTTGAGGAAGACACATAGCTTGTCCTACCTCAGACCCCAAAAGGATCAACCCTAGTGCTTCCCACTCCCTTTCATGACGTCCTATGGTAGATACTTCAGAAGTGTCATGTTTCATGGATAGAGAGAGCTTGGCCTGCTGAGTTGGATAAATTATCATCATGTAGGAATTAAGTACTTACTCACTTTTTGTCCATGTGTTGGTTCATTGGGTTCAAACATTTCATTAGACTTCCTGCCGTATATTGCTGCCTTGGATGTGGGGATAATAAATGAGGAAATCCTGGGGGTGAAGAAGAGGGGGAGGGGAAAGGCAGAAAAGGTGAAGGGCTATGAATGTAAAAATTGCCAGCCACTGTATCTCTTGTCCTACAAGAATCAGGACAGATTTGACTCAGATCTAAAAAGCAGGAAGGAGGCAAGGTAGACACCAGGAGGGGCATGGATGGTACTGATGGCAGAGCCCGTTGTAAAAGGCTACATATTTCACCTTTCCTCTGTCCAATACTACAATGTGGGAAGGGTCCTTGGAAGTCTTCTGGATCAAGCGCCTCAGTCTTAAAGAGGAGGGCAACCAGTCCTGAGCTGGAGACTGACGTGCCCACTCACAATGCTGCCGCACACTCCTTTCACAGGGCAGTTTGTAGAGAATGGCCTCCACTGGAAAGCGGTGGGTGCAGGGGCCAGGTGGTCCTAAGATGTCCCAGAAAACTGTGGGTCCATCTAAATAGTCATTAACAGGTGCTTGGTGCTAGGGGTGAGACCTGACTGAGAAGAAATAAAGACTCCCACAGGAATGGCAGGAAAAGAAAACCACGAGCTTAATATTTTGGTAACAACAGGTGCCACTCTCATTTCTGGAATGTACTTAACGTGTTTAGAGCCCTTGAACTTATGAAAATATGTATGAGATGTTCCAATACAAAACAGTTTCCCATATAAGCTGGATGCTGGTGGACAGTTTAAGAGAAGTCTTTGTTTTGTTTTACTCATTAATGATTCCATTTTTGTTCTGTTTTTTTGACTTGGAACATAAAATATGGCAGTACTGGAATATACTGTCTCCCCTCATATATGAAAGCTCCATATTATTTTTTGAAAATCCAAGAAAGATATAAATTGATGAGGCCTCACTGTGGTAATTCTACCTCTCCAAATCCTTTTTTCTGATGCCATGGACACCATCTGAAGACATTAGAGGATGTCGACTTGACTGGTATCTCAGAAACCCGCAAACAGTGGTTTTTAAAAAATAATTTTATGTAGTCTGTGTATCTTTGGTAGCTCCAAGCCGGATTACCAGAAAATTCTGCTTTATAACAGTGGTCTGGCTTTACCACTGAAGGCTATAGCATTTTGCTTTATTCCATCATCTCCAAGTATAGCATATGAGGTGAAGGAAAGACTGATAAACCCAATACATATAAACTCAGCTTACCTGAGACTAAAGAGCACAGAGGCCTCCACCACCACCCATTTCCTTTTCTTTATGGGGGAATGAAGTTCTTCATTAACAATTAAGTTTATATTCTTATGACCACCTCACAGCCTTTTCCTGAAGTGGGTAAGAAACATCTGAGCACAGGCTCACACGTTTATACTCGTTCCCTGTCCAGCAATTTCTGAGAAGAAAAGACCTTAGAGTGGGAAGATAGATTTGCAAACTTAATCTAAAGATGTGTCATTATTGTGCTATGAGGTATCTAACTGCCCTTCTGCTTTTTTTTTTTTAAACAAACACAGGATATGCATTTCTAAAGTGTTATCTGTCAAGGCCTTTATTTTTATTTGTAAACTAGCTTCTTCCCATCTACCTGACCCTGAGTTCTTTAATTTTTCCTTCACCCCTTTCCTAGCTTCCCCAACTCTACATGCACATAAGCATATGCACATTCACTTATATCCCCATACCTACACATTTATACAAACACATCATATACACACCTACGCTTATGCAGCATACACGTGCATATAGAATTATGTACACACAGTCACACACAGACATACACATGTGCAACACACCCCCCTCTACACTTAACATGCCTATGCACACACCTTACACATATAACAGAGACGCACATACACATACCCATACATTCTGAGCACTACTTAGAGGTGTGATCTTTACTGTCTGAAGACGTAATAGTCATAGTCTGCTAAATGTTTTGCGTGCATCATCTTGTTTCATGTTTATACTTAAGAGGTGGTACTAGTAGTATCCCAATTGAACAGAGGACGAAACTGAGGTGTGAGAGGGGGTTAAGTAAGTTTTCCAGAGTCACACAGCCCATGACTGTGTAAGGAGGAATTACAGCGGTGGCTGTCTGATTCCAAAGCCCATGCTTCTATCTACTACACAGTGGTACTCTGAGATAGTCCTGAGAAAAGATTTGGCCACTTGAAAGACTCTTCAAAAATAAATCAGAATTCTTTGCACATTGAGATTTATATCGAGTAACTTTTCCAGATGGGGAGGTGACCTATTATGGTAGGAATAGATCTGGACTGGAAATCAGAACATCTAGGTCCTTATCACTTTCTCTGTCTCTTTCTGGTGATTTTGGGCAGGTACATTATGGGAAAATAATTCAATTTATAACCACATAGAGGTGTAATTAAGCTCTGTTGAGATGGTCCCATAAGAGGTCTGTTGGAAAACACGCAAAATTATCTGCATTTGTGGTATGGCTATTTTTGTCCCCTTACCTCTCACACCATCTTCTGCTATTGACCTTGTTGCCTAGTTGTTTGCCTGGGGGTGGGGAGGTGGGGGAAGCCATGTCAGATCTCATCAGTGGCCTCTTGTTTATTCTAGCAAACACTTGGACTGGCTTCACTATTACCTCATTGCAGGGATATTCAGAGCCAAGACACAGCTTTTAGCTGTTGTGTACAGTTCCACTCCCTGCAAGAACCAGTATCTTAGGCTTATTCAGCAGTATCTTTTCCAAAGCACTGCCACATATATGCTGCACTTTACTATAACCGAGAACACTGAGACATATCACTGGCTTAAATATACAGAGTATTTAGAATATTTAGAAGATAGGGGATTTAGTAAAATAGGACTTATGCTTACCAGTCGAGTTGTCTTTTCATTAGTTCATCATTGCTACCTTGGAAGTGGATGAACACATGGAGGTTCAAGGTTGGTGTGCATTACAATATTAGTGCTAAATTTTCATTGCTACTTTTGTGGAAAGTAATGTTTGTGACCTCTGTCACTGTATTTACATCATCACTTGCACGCTGGTCATGAAGCTTTCCTGAACTTCGTGTAGGTCTCCGATGATGTATTGATAGTATATTGACAAGGTACTTCTATGGTAAAAGAAAAGGGATGTTGTTTTGGTGTTAATGTGACCAAGGTAGTTCAAAGGCAGTCTTAACTTTATCGGAATCTTAACAGAACTCCTTCTCCCCATTTGACACTGTCCACGATGGTTTAAATTGAAAAAATCCTCTGTGTTATAAATAGTGATCTGTGCAAAGTTTTAAAAGTATAACTCAAGATAGGGCAGAATAAGAAATCAAATAAACAAAAACTAGCAGTGCAACAGTTTTTGAAAAATAAGACAAACAAACCAGGTTTTGGGGTATTAACCATAGTGGCTAAGCCCTAAGCACTCATTTCTTTTTGGTAATTGAGATCTTTATAAAGCACAGATCAGCTAGTCCATTGCACTTACAGGCTTTAGGTTACTGGAGAGTTGGCCGGAAAGGCTGCTGGTTAGAGGTGGTAAGAAACATAGATCATGGTGAGAAAAGTTGTAGGAATGAATATACCTTATTTCTAGAATGGAGACAATGTAGCTGTGCTTCTTAACTCATGGGGTTGTGTGTTAGATGAGATGATATCAATGAAAGACATAATAAATATGTCTCCAAATATTAGTTGGTGTCCATGGATCTTTTGACAAAGTTTCTCCTTATGATCCTTAGGGAGCTTGTTGTAGCTACAGTAAGAAACTGGATCATAGGATATTTTCAGTAAGAACTGTATAAATTTCTACATAGTGAAGTAATATCAAACTTAATAATAAACCTAGTTGTTTATAGAATAGCTAGTATTTCCAAATATTTAAAAAACATATTGGCCTCTCATCCAACTAACAGATATGTATGGAACAGATACTATGTTAGTCACCAGGCTGTAGAAAAGAAACCTTCCCTTTAGAAACTTACCTTTTAGTAGGGAAACTATTACATAGACAGTAACAGAGAATAGAGAGGAGCTTTGGTCCTTAAGAGGTGATTGGAGAATGTACAGCTTATGGATGTTGGGAGGTGAGAGGGATGGTGGTGGCTGTTGAAGAGTCACTTTCTGCCAGGGACATTGTTGAAAAAAATCAACACTGAAAAAAATCATGTTTGAGTCTGGCCTTTATTTATTTAACTGATCAACTGTGAGCATTCAGTGATACTGGTTGTAGTGCTGCTGTAGGAGCAGCGATCTCTAGCATAAGCAATTTCAAGAAACCCTGAGCAGTTTAGCTTTTCATTTGGAGTAGGATACAAGGAGGAAGGAATGGTAAAAGTTCAGATTGGAAAGATGTGATTCCATCATGAAGGTCCTTGCAAGTCAGGTGGAAAAACCCGTGCAAATAGTTGGAATGTTCACTGATTCACTGAAAGAAAATTACATGGTATCCATGGGGACTTCCCATCCCTGAGCTTCAATTTGCTCATCTATCAAATGAGAGTCTTTACTTTCTAACTTCTAAGTTGTGACTATGATCTCTGACGTTTCGTAATTCCTTGAATTATTAAATCTTAATCTCCCACTGAGAATTATTTATTCAGTACATATTTATAATAGAACTGCGGTGGTCCTACAGTAGATCTATAGCACCCTGTGCTAGGTCCCAGGGGCCCAGCACTGAATAAACTCAAGTTATGAGAGGTCCAGTGGGAACTGGGGTTGGGAGAATAGTCATGTGTTTCTGATTTAAATATGATCTGGAAAACTCTATGAGAAGTAAGTAGAGGATTCTGTAAGCACCATTACCTGCTCAGGAAACATTATGGGCAAAGGCCAGAAAGAGGACATGAGCTTGGTATATGTATTAGTTTTCTATTATTGCTGTAACAAAATATCATGAACTTGGTGACTTAAAACAACACAGTTCTCTATTATCTTATAGGTCTGTAGTTCAGAGGTCCAGTACAGGTCTCGTTGGCCAAAAGGAAGGTGTTGGCTAAAAGAACTGCATTCTTTTCTGGAGGTTCTAGGGGAGAATCACTTTCCTTGCCTTTTCCAGCTTGTAGAGGACACTATATTTTTGGCTTGTGGCCTATTTTTCTCAAAAGGAAATTCCAGTTCCTTTCAAAGCCAGCAACATTCCACCTCTTTGACCATTCTTCTATAGCTATGTCTCCCTCTGACCACAGCTCAGAAAGGTTCCCTGCTTTTAAGAAGTCATGTGATTAGGTAAGGGCCAGCTGGATAATCCAGGATAATCTCTTCATTTCAGGATCTTTCATCTTAATCACACCTGCAAAGTCTCTTTTGCCAAACAAAGTAATGCTTTCACAGGTTCCAGGAAATCAGAGTGTGGATATCTACAGGGGAACCATGATTCTGTCAACCATAGTCTTTTTATGGGAATGTAAATAATTACACATTGTTAATAATGTATAGAGAGTGAGGATATGAATGAGAAGAGCTGAAGTAGCCAGATCATGAAGCGTGTTTTGTGCCTTATGTAGAGTTCTAAAGTAACCTGATGGCAACAGGGAGCTGGTCAATTCTTTTTAGTACAAGGATATTTAATCTATAATGAAGTTAAGCTATTGAAGTAAGAAGTTCAGTGGTACCCAACAATCCTTTGCATTTATTTCTATGGGAAAATTAAGTCTATTTTTGAACTCAGTATCCTGGGACATATTTTGTGTCCTGTGCATAGTATTACGTTCCCCATTCCTTTGTACCATGTTCTTTTCTACCCTCTCTCCCTACTTAGTTTTTCTGGAGCCTGAAGGAATGCCATTCATGGTCTCTGACTTGTTGGGTGAAAAGTTCAGGATGGCTTTCATCGGGCAAAGGTGTCTCAGATTTTGGAAACTGGAACTTGGTAGCAGCAAGGGGTGCTTCGGTGGACAAAGAGATGCCTGTTCCTCGGAACAGCGGTACGTAGAACTCGTGCTTCCTGGAGCTGACAGAGCCTGAGTGAGGAGGTGGATGGCCTCTTCATATATTCAACCCAGGAGCAACCCCCAGCTTTCTCTTGGGTCCCCAAGGAACAGATCTAGGAAGTCTAATGAGAGAATTGGCACTGCTCCCCTCTGCCTTTAATGTAAAAGTGGACAGTTAACTTGTATACTTGTTCAGGAATGATTCGTAATCCTGAGGAGGAATTGCTGAATAGAAGGAGCCTGGTAAATTCAAAGATTCTCCTGATGGAACAGGGAAGTTGAGATTTATTGTTCAGTCAGTTCCAATTGCCCTGTTGTCTTGCAGAGGAAAGCAGCTAAACAGGATGTTGGCTTGTGATATTGTGATACTGCCAAGGGGGGATCAACCTCAAAGGACATGGTGTCAGAGCCGTGTTCAATGCCTGATCACCGGCAAGCGAGTCACTTGTGAGATGATGCCTTAACACAGATAGAATCAGGGTACCCACATTATATCTGATCGCAGAAATGTTGATGCAGAAGAGCAAACTGGCTTTGATGTTCATGAGGTTGCAGGCTAGGGAACAAAGAGAAGGTTGCATTTTTAAAGGTCATCTCTGTTACTTATGAGGAAATGCATTTTATGCTTATGTGAGACTGCATATCGAGAATGGGAAATGAGCATATTTGAAGGAAAACTGCAAGTTGTTTTCCCGTGTGTGAATTTCATGTGCATGCATGTGTGTGTGTAGGTGTGTGTATCTGGAAGAGTTTAGCATCCTGAATACTTGTTCCTTCTATGCTGTAGTTGATAATGTCTAACATCCACTGTGGTGCATGGAGTGGAAGAAGCTTCTATCTTCCACTTTAGATGTTAATTATGTTTTTTTTCAGAGAAGGCATGGAATTTCAAATGTGACTTCTTTCCTAATTTGCAAGTAGAGTTGACAACAGTGAACTGATCTTCTCTACCCGAACTCAGAGGGGTATCTGTTGAACAAGTAGTAGTTGAATTTCATACCAAACTACAAAACGTTAGATACTTGAGGTGAATTGTCCTTTATTTGGATGAACGAGGAGAGCGCACAGGGCTGAAGCTGCTTGTCTGAGGTCATGCAGTAGGTCAGTAGCACCGCCAAGGCTGGAGCCATCATCACCTGACTCCCCATTACTTTCTTTCTGGTCCAGCACAGCTGCCTCCCAAGTTTAATAGTCTATGACTCACAGTCCAAATCTATGGTGACATATAATATGTTACTTTGATTCTAAATCAACAAGCCACTTTTAGAAGTGCTTACACTGCTGCCTTACTTTTTACGCTATTGGATTCTTCAAGTTGAGTCTTATTTCTAGAACCCCTATAAGAGTAACAGGAGGAGCCATGTATTCAGGATCATTTCAAATATGTATTGACCACTTGTTGGGCGACAAATCTCTTCTAGAGGCCGAGGGTGCAGCTATGAATAAAACAGTGTATTTCCTCAAACAGTTCCTTTTCCTCTAGGGAGAGGCATCATAAGCAGATAAGTGAATAAACATTTAAGTCCAATGGAGTTAAATGCTGTAGAGAAAAATAAGGCAAGACAAAAAGGGGAGAGAGAGAGCCTTGGTTGGAGTGGAATAATTGTGGTTGTTTTACATCAGGCAGTTAGAGAAGCTTAGAGAAGGCAAGTAGGTGAGGGAGTGTGCCACGCAGGTATTTAGGACAGAGGGAAACGTGTTCCGGACAGAGGAAAGTACACATGTGAAAGCACTGGGAAGGAGCCTGGCTGGCAACTGGCTTGAGAACGAGTAAAGTTGGCAAGGGAAGCTGGAGCTGAATGATCTTAAGGAGAGTGAGAAAAGATAAGGGCAGGGAGGTGACAGGGACTGTCACACAGGGCCTTGTAGGCTGTTCTGATGACTTTGACTCTTACTCTGAGCGAGATGGGGACCACTTGAAGTCATGTGATCAGACTTACATTAAAGATCACTCTGGCAGCTTTGTGGAGAATTGAATGTGGGCTAGAAATGATAGTTGGTTGGTAGCTATGGAGCAGGTGCTAAGAAGTAGTGGGGTTCTGGATATATTTTGATGGTATCATCAACCAGTTTAGTGGACAGATTAGATGTAGAATATAGGAGCAAAGGAAGAGTCAAGAATGACTGCTAGGTTTTAAGCCTGAGCAATGAGAAGGATGGACATGCGATTTAGAGAGATGTTAGGAGGACAAAAGATAATTAGTTTTGTTTTTTTGTTTGTTTTGTTTTGAGAAGGAAAGGTGATCAGGAATTTGGTTTCCGATATGTTAAATTTGAGCTGTTAGCCTTCCAAATAGTGGTCAAGTAGACAATTATATATTTGAGTCTGGGGTTCAAGGGCAAAGTGTTGACTTGATATAGATTTAGGAGTCAGGAGATATGAATTTAAAATCTTGGCACTGAGTGACATTATCTAAGATGCTGGATTAAGCTGTGAGGCCACGACTTTGAGGTCCCTTGGAGACACAGAGGAACCATTAGAGATGTCATGAACAGGGGTATTGAGGTGGGAGGAGAAGCAAGAGACAGAGCCATCCAAAAATGTTGTGGAAAAGGTGCTTCAGGAGGGAGGGAGGGAGCAAGTTACCTGCACTGTTGGGTTAAATGCCATGAGGACTAACAATGGACCACTGGATTTAAATCTTGGATGGGTGCTACCTTGACACAAGCAGTTCTCATCATTCTTCTGAGCTGTTGGCTCACACTTGCTTTACTTTTCCTTTGTGCAGGTGGAAGCCACACTAAATTATCAATACAAGGACTCTGGAATTACATTGCCTGGAGTCCAGTCCTCGTTCCATATTTACTGGTTGTTGAAGTGTGTACAACTCATTTTACCTTTGTCTGTGCTTCTTTTTAAAGGGAGGAAATTATATTATCCACCTCAATGAGATAAACACTTTGCACAGTATCTGTCACATAGTAAATGACCCGTAAATGGAATAAAACAATCAGTAAAATTAACAAAAATACTTGGTATGGGTTAGTCTCTCAGTGGATGTTTGCTGAACCAATGAAGACAAAGGGTGGGGGGGTGGGAATTAAACCTTCAACACTTTTTTTTTTTAACATCTTTATTGGAGTATAATTCCTTTACAATGGTGTGTTAGTTTCTGCTTTACAACAAAGTGAATCAACTGTACATATACATATATCCCCATATCTCTTCCCTCTTGCATCTCCCTCCCTCCCACCCTCCCTATCCCACCCCTCTAGGTGGTCACAAAGCACCGAGCTGATCTCCCTGTGCTGTGTGGCTGCTTCAATACTTATTAAAACAACTCAGCGAATAGAGTTTCCAGGACTGCGAGGCCATAGTTGTTTTTGCCTTTTTACCTCCCACTTACAGTTCTAAATACAAGCAAAATAAAACTACAGGTTCCCCAAAGGTCACAAATGAATGTGATGATCTAAAGGATAGTGGGCCACACTGATTACATTTGATTAACTTTCTGTCTAGTGATGGGCATAGGACTCCGCTTTTCTCAGAGGAGTGATGGCCTTTGTCCTATTCTGAACTCACGGGTAAAAGAAGAGTTACTGTTACAACAAAGAGCTTGACTTCTTGTCTCCAGTGGGAGACACAGATCTCCACAGACATAAGGAAACAAAATATCTGTGTTCCAGCGCACCGCTCTGCTTATGCTCCTGTCTAGCCATGTGACCCTAACATGTCCCTGCCCCTTCTGGGCCTTAGTCTCTCCAGATGTCACATGAGGGAGCAGAAGTAGTTAATTTCCAGTGCTTCCTCCACCTGGAATTCTAGGTTGGGATTGAGGAGTAATTCATTCTGATGACATATGACCCAACCTTCAGCTCTTAACTGGCCCACCATCATGATCACAAGTACTTGATTATTCACACATTTTTGAATATATGAATTGCATAAAGCTGTTCAGTGATGGTGAAAATTGAGTCCTAAATATTCTATCAGATGTATATGTAATGTAACCTATTCAGTATCTCATTAGAGTGTAAAATGATAAGTGAAATATGCACCAGGCGAGAAAGAGCACTATAAGGGAGTAAATACAATTTGATTTTTGTGAGTTAAGGATGATGGTATAATAAGAGCTCCAGTTACAGGAAGCCTGAGCTGCCATATGTAGTACTGTCTCTAGTAAGGAAAACCAATGATACGTGTTGTTTTCTTTCTTGAATCACTATGTTCACAGAATCAACTATTTCGCTCAAAACTGGAAAACAAAGCTTCCTGCTAGTCTCTTTGTCCAAGTCATTCTGGCTCCTGACTCATACCAGTTATATTTATAGTTTTGCATATTTTATTATTCTTTAACCACAGCAGTGCCACAAAGAGAAATATTTTTCCTTTGAAAAAGGTACCCAGAATTGCCCAGTTTCCCATCAGAGAAAATAAAAACACTTACCTCGCATAAACTCACTTCAGAAAATGTGAATGTAACACTGTTCCCCAAACCACTTTCTCCTTTGAATGCCAGCTGTCTACACAGCAGCTCTCCTGACCTCCTCCTTCCAGCATCTCAGGCCCTTCTGCCTGCTGGGCTGGGACAGGGCTGGGGCCGTCCATCTGGCAAAGCACAAAGAGCTAGCTCCTGGTCTCACTCTGATATCCTGGACCTGGGTTCTGTTCTACCACTCAGCAGCTCTGTGAGTGCTGGAAAGTATTGAAGTTCTCTAGATCCTAATTTCCTCATTGGTAAGAGAGGAATGATTACATTTATTTTTTGACGTGGCTGGAATTATGAGAAAGAATGCACAGAAAGCATTCTATTCATGCATGGGTCCATCCCATGACCCGTAGTATGTGCAGGTTTGCCTCCCCTCCTCCAGATGGCCCGTGGTCTCTGTTGCTTCACCTGCTTTTTCTCTCTGCTACTCTATCCCCAAGGGGTCTTCCACTGCTCTGATAAGTTAGGAAAAATGGCAGGCAACTACCGCTCAGGATCCCATCCAGTTTAGTGAGCCCTCAGATCACTCCCCAGCAGATCTCTTCAGCACTGTGATGTCAGTTTCCTTGTGTGTTTCTTAGGCTTCTGTTGTTTCAGTCTCCATAAGGTAGTTTGGGATCCACCAGACCTGGACTCCAGTCCTAACTCTCAGGTTCACCTGGTGTTTGACCTATGCCAGCCCATTTCCTTCTACATATTTAAATGACAGTCCTATCCCTTAAGGTCTCCCGAGAACTGCATAGATTATTTATGCTTTTGTTTATTACATATTGAAGTATTGAGGGCCATCCCCTCCTGTGTTCCCTTCCTTTCTTAGGATTCAAAGTTTATATGTTCCCACTGTTACCCCTGAAATAGGCACTAGGTAACATTTCTAAGCCTGGTCTGATATCTTAGAGTTTACAAAGTACTTTTATTTATTCTTTAGGATTGAAGTGTCATGATAACTCTTGGAGATGGGGATTCTTATCCACATTTTAGACATGAGGAAACAGGCTGAGAGACAAAATGATTTGCCCAGGAGTCCTATAGTAAGTGCTGCGTAACCTGGATTTCAGGCAGCATCCTTCTTTTCCCAGACCAATGTCCTGGCCTTTGTTCTGAATGTAACCGTGACCCCCAACCTGAGTTAGTGTGTCTTTGTGCTTATTAGACCCTAAGCAAATCTGTCTTTTCTAACATGAGTATAAATCGAAACTTTCAAACATTTTCTGAAGCTTATAGGATCTACATTTCCCTCCTTTTCCAATATATTACTAAATTTAAATTCCTTGTTAAGCTCAAGAAATTCACTGTTACCTTGGCTTCTGCAGAATTCTCGGTAAAGCACATTTCTTCATTGTGATGGGCAAGAGCGATGCACTCGGTAGCTGAATGTACCTCGCCTTGAGTATTAACTCGAGAGGCAGTCACGGTAAAAGAAAGCACACTTATTTTAATAAGCACCCTTGATTTTTCTCCCCTCTCTTTAATGGAATGCCATCCCATGGTTAATAATCCACTGTGCTTGTCAGTACACGTCCCTGCCATTACTCAAAAATGTAAGGGAACAGTATGGTGTAGAAAGAGCACTGGGCTAAAAGTCAGAAGAGCAGATTCCAAGCCCTCCTCTTCCACTAATTATTTGACTTTGGAAAAACCACTTCACTTGTCTGAACATGTCATTTATCTTTTATAAAGCATTGAACTAAATCTTTTCTAAGGTTCTTTTCAACTCTAATGATTGATAAATTCTTCAGCAAGTTTTTCTCCTTTGTAACTTATTGGAATACTATCTGTCATTGTTTGCATTTTGCAGGGAAATGCTTGTTGCATGTGCAATTAGGAGGCTTTACAGCTATGTATTGAGTGCATTCTATGAGAAATGTAATTAAGGTATAATGGAAGTTTGGAGGAGGGAGACATCCAAAAGAGGAAATTGTGAGTAATGATAGGACAGTTTGAAAGTTCAGGTTCTATTGAGAGTGAGGCATCACTGAGGATCTGTATGCGTGGAGGTGAGCAGTTAGAGATAAGGTTGTGAGGAAGGGAAGTTTGGCGTGAGTTTGGGGGATCTCCACAGTGTGTACTGCAGGCATGCTCACACATACACACACGCATATGCACATACACACCTCTTTTAAGAGTCTCCTGACTGTTGCTCTTATTACTTCAGCAAGCGGATAATCCGTCAAGATTAAGTAGATGTGTACATCTGAGAAGTAACTCCTTTACAACAATGGAGAAAATCGGTATACCAGCATCTTTGAGCCATATGATTGTCATTAGGGCTTGTAAGAGTTTATCTCCCCTGCTGGTAGTGACTTCTTATGGGAAAGAATTTTGTATATATTCTTTCTTGAATGTCCAGCACCAAGCATGGTTCCAGCATAGTTGGTGCTCGGTAGGAAATGCTTGTTGCACTGAATTGCTGCCTGCCTAAAATCCTAGGAAGGAGAGAAAGTAGGTGGTTTTTCTTATGTTGAATCACTAGGAGAATTTTTTTTAAAAAATGAGCTGCCAGTAACAAAATAAAACTGCAATGAAAGAATTGACAGCCTGGATCTGTAATCTGCCTGACCTGACAATTAAAAGAACTTATTACTGTGTCAGCCTGCCAGATGGATCTCCTTGAAGTGTAGCGCTTCTAAGCGCGATTCAAGTGCAAACTTCGTTTTCTCCCCACTTTGTGTTTGTTGAGCTTGGGAAAGAAGCAGTTTTATATGAACTAAACCCACTCATCTCAAGTGTGTTTAATGACAGCAGTATGTGACAGATAAAATAGAATCCTATGGCCTCATTTGATGTTTGTTTTCATTTCAGACCTTAGTGAGAGGAGACAGAGGAGATAAAAAGATGTGGCTCAAACAGAGGAGTTTAAAATAAATTATCTATTATCACAAACTTGTCCATTTCTCTCTGGGGAAATTGGAGAGGTCAAATAACGCAAACACTACTAGTAGTAGTTGAGATTTATAGAGCGCTTAGCAGCTTATAGGGTGGCCTTGTGCTCATTTCTCATCCTTTCCTGACATCAAGTCTGTGAGTTTGCCTGCCAGAAACTACTGTCCCCTTAATACACACAGGTTGAATGAATTGCCCCAAACGCCTACTTCTAAAGTGGTCCTGTTGATTTTGATTCTTTTTTTTTTTTTTTTTTTTTTTTTTTTTTTTGGCTGCACGGCATGTGGGATCTCAGTTCCCTGACCAGGGATGGAACTTATGTCCTGCATTTAGAGCGAGGAGTCTAAACCACTGGACCTCCAGGGAAGTCCCTTGATTTTGATTTTGAATCCAGTGATTCCTCCAATTTTCTGTACTGGCCCATCAGTCAAATATGTGTGCAGTACATTGGAGGCATCCTTTTCCTTAACTTCATTGAAACGTATGTATGAATGGAGTATGTGGATAAACTCTCATGACACTATCCCAACAATCAGAAGTATGTAGAATAGCACTTCAAAGTCATCCCTTACCAACCACTCTATTTATTTCTTCTCTACCCACACCAACTCCGTACTTTTTTTCATGAAGTAATCACTATAGTCCGTTTGTACATCTTCCCAGTTTTTTACCAATACTTTAATATATTCAATACATGGCTATGGCTGTATAGGTAACATTTATTTTAAACATAAGTAGAATGATATTATCTCTTGTCTCTAATTTGTTCTTTTCCTCCAGACCTTTTCATGTCCATAAACAGGGATGTACCATATTGTTTTTAACACCCATCCAATGCTCCATAGTTTGAATGCACCATCGTGTACCTCTTCTGCACTGATCGGCATTCAGGATGGGCTTCAGCTCTTCTTTATTATAAGTCATATTAAGATGAGTTTCCTTGCATGGTATCTTTGTTTTTGTGTGAATCCATAATTAAATGTCTGGAATTGGAATTGCTTGGAATTTCCAGGTTTATCAGAAGTCAGTTTAAGCCACCATCCCATGTTATAGACCTGAGCTTCCACTTAGTTGTTCAAGGATGTGTTTTTCAGAAGAATCTAGACACTTCTCTAAACAGACTCTTGTGGCCAGGAGAGTAAACGTTGGGGAGGTTATTTTCCATGGCTCTGTGGCTTGCATACAGGTGGCACTCACCATGGAAGAAGAGTAGGGTATTCTTGTGACAATTTTGTTTACTTAGGACAGCCACATTCTTCATTCGGCTAGAAGAAGTTACTTAATGCAGTGAAAATATCTATCAGAATTAAAAATGCAAATGGTGTCGTGTGCTCAAAACTACCATGAATTTATTCTTTGTTAAGAAACAAGAGTTTTGCATAATCAGGCTTGAAAAAAATCTGATTTAACTTTGTCTACCAGTTATATTACATGAGTGTGCAGAGAGTCAATTCTGCCTTCCAAGCCATCCTGCTTTCCTCATTTTCTTGCTGCTTCGTACTGGAGGTAATTAATAGGGGTTAAAGTCTGAAAATGTGGGTATGGAAGAGAAGAGAGCTCTTGTGCAGTTTACAGATTGCAGAAGAGCCTGCTCGCAGATATTTCCCAAATCACGAATCATGTGTGACAAGCAGAGACACAAAATAAACTCCCTTTCCCCCGTCCTTCTATTTTCTTTTTCATGGTTAAAAGGCTTTAGTTTAAAACCATATATAGCATAGGTCAGAATCCTGTTTGCCTAAGTTCTTTTAAAATAAAGAAATTATTTCGCAGGTTTGTTGTCCTTAGGTCCTTTTCGGACCTAAGGACAACAGGAATCCAAGCTGTGCTTAAAGCTACCTCAGATGACACTAAATGGTGGGAATTTGTGGAAAGGATACAAAGAGAAGGAAAGAAGTCCAAAAACCATGTCAGTAGCCAGACAACCAAGCCCCATGGAAACTTGGAAGATCACTGAGGACACAACAGTAGCTGATTTTGTCATTCCCTCCGAGTAAACACCCCATGTTTCCTTAACCAGTGGGTCTCCATTCCTAGCACTTAGCTTCACTCAGTTTTTCTTTCCATTTCCTACTGATGCTCCTGTCGATGACTCTGTTTAGTCTTCTTCTGGACACCGTGATGTTCACTCTGTAACGCCCTCTCCTGCCTTAGAACTTCTCCATACCATTCTGTATATCTCTTGCTTTTGCCCCATTCTATTTCTGCTACCCGCCGTTCTTTCTCTGTATGCCTTACACTCGAAGCAATGGGATCCATTATTTTAGCTGGTTCCTATCCAGTACAAATTGGGAAACACGTCTTCCTCCAACACATCTCATGGAGCTGGTTTTGGTTCAGTCTCTGATCCGGTTAGTTGTGGGCCAAACTCAGAATTACCTGTTTACAAAGATGTGGTAGTGGATTTATTTAAAAAACAAACAACTTTTTGAGGCTCTCACCTTAAACAGAGCTGTGGATGTGGTAGAGACTCAACATTTTATGCCCTCCTCTGTCATGGTGAGGTTTTAACTCAGCCATTTGGAAGGTTTTGAAGATGCAGCATTCAAGTCCACATGCTCCAGAAACATTTGGAAGACTTAGATTCTGGTTCTTACGTTACTCCAACAAGCATTGGAGCTTCTTGTAGTTTAGCTTTCATTTCTAAGCTTCAGTTTACCCATCTTTTCAAGAAGTTTACTGTAAAAAAGGAAAAAGCTAGCTTAAGAGAAGAGGACGACTAAGGCTAAGTGCCCACAATCCTCTGCCCCCAAGTAAAAGTGAGACCTATATTCCCTTGGAAATGCACCCATGGAGTGGGAGCCACGGAAGATACTAATGAGTGTGGAGAAGGGAGGGAATGAGGGAACTGGGCTCTAGAGGAGGCAGTAGGGGCTGGAATCAAGAACACAGTGGTTAGGATTTGCTTAGCAAGGAGATTGGGTGTTTTTTTCCTCTTCCTGCAGAGAGAGATAAGTACATCTATGGAAACAAAGATAGATTGATGAGAAGTGACTGACTAGGGGAGAACATTTATGCTAATAGAGACTTACTCTTCTCCAAAGTAGGGAGGGAAGTTATGTGTGGAAAGAGGGCATAGGAGTGTGTGAGGCCAAGGACATTTAGATGGACCCTTTGGGGGATGTTTAATAAAGAGATCCATGAAAAGGTTGTGGTGTAGCACTGAGGCCCACTTGAAATCTAATGATGAGGTCAGCACTGTTTCTTGCCCTTCTCAAGAATCTACACAGTCCAAGACAGCTACCAAAAATAAAATAAAATGAAAGGAAGGAAGGAAGGGAGAGAGGGAGGAAGGGAGAGAGGGAGGAAGTGAACAAGGGAAGGAGGAGACCTTGTAGGTGACTGTGAGTTAAAGGTTAGCAGAGACATTGGATGAAAAACAAGGGAACAAGGCTAATTGAGTATTAATTGTTGTGACTTCAGGGAACACAATAAATAGTACCCTCCTTTCTACCCATGTTCAGCAGCCATTGAGAAATAGAGGAATCAGATAGTTGGAGACTAAAATGTCAGCCTTATGACAGATAAAAATACCTTGGGGGCTTCCCTGGTGGCGCAGTGGTTGAGAGTCCGCCTGTCGATGCAGGGGACACGGGTTCGTGCCCCGGTCCGGGAAGATCCCACGTGCCGCGGAGCGGCTGGGCACGTGAGCCATGGCCGCTGAGCCTGCACGTCCAGAGCCTGTGCTCCGCAATGGGAGAGGCCACAGCAGTGAGAGGCCCGCGTACTGCCAAAAAAAAAAAAAAAAAAAAAGTACCTTGGATGACTGCCATTACCTTTAGGTCCAAGGAAATTACTACTGTTTTACCTCTGAATAGACAGGTGGCCCTTTGATAGTGGTCAGCACTTGTCACCTGCAGGCTCCTCCTGAAGTGAAGCTGTCTTCCACACCCTTCCCCCTTCCCCTAAACAATTTTGAGCCTGAAGAAGTAGAGAAAAGCATGATCTTGCAGGCAGCAGATTCTGAGTGGAGCTCAGAAAGGGGCTGAACCGTACCTGCCTTGTTTCTTTCCTCAAAGTCACAAGGTTAAGTCATTGCTCCTTGTCAGGAGGTTGAGTGGGGCATAGACCGACTATAGGAATGTTTCTTCATGGAAGGTCCCTCCTTGTGGAAAACTCGAGTACGGAATGAACTTTCCCCCTTCATTTAGTGATGGCAGTTCCAAATGGGGTGTTGAGGGATTGGATGAAGGTGGAGTGATTTGATGTCTTGTAAAGACAAAGAGACTCCAGATGGCTAAGGCAAAGAGGATTAAAGGGATACCTATTCTGGAGGAAGTGTGGCGAGAGGTGGAAGTGAGGTCTGGAATGTAGCTGGATGGTGGGTACTGCTGAGTGGACTTGAGTGTCCAGTGGGGTAAGAAATAGGGAGGAATTATGAGTCAGGGTGAACTGACTTTCTGAGGTGGGCTTTCTCCCCCATGCTTGCAAGGTAACAAGTTCTGTAACTTAGATATCTGCTCCTCTGATTTTCCTCTTGCCTCTGCCTTGGGCTCCTGGTCCAGGTTCCATGAGTACTTAGTTTTCACTGTGGTTTCAAAACTGTTGGGTAGCACAATCGCTGTATTAGGTTTGCTGAAAGGCAGTGTAGACTACATGATTCTTCCTAATGTTACAACTTATGCAAAAGCTCGTTTGGGCTTGCCTCCAATGGCAGTGTCACATCAGAGCCTCGTTTCCTTATCTGCAATCAGCTGTGCCTACTTTCAGAGATTTTCAAGTGAGTTTGTAAAATAGTCATTTTGGCTGATCCAAGCATGAAAAAGAATCCTTAGGTTTCTGATGTGCAGTCTCGGTGAAATTTAGTTAGCATCTAAAATGGAAAATTTCCCATAAGAGCGTGATTAATAAAGGAAATGACTGTCATTACTAAAGATTTGTATTTCAAGTAATGTTCACATCTTAGTGGCTCTTTAAGGTATTCAAGAACAACTTTTTGTATTTGCCTTTTTACAGAATGTAAAACTAACAGCCAAAGAAGTTTAGTCAAAGCTCAAACAGTAAAATCCTCGCAGAAAAAACTGGCTCCCTTGATACTTTCACATTGCTAATTCCATCATGTGAAATGTCCAGCTCCTCACAGAGGCCTCTTCATATACAAACACACCTATGAATATACACCTGTGAGTATAGGGCAGGTAAGTTCCTGTCCAAGTAAACCTTTCTTCAAAGTGCCAATATTCCTTAAGAGGGATGAATTAGCAATACATGCACACATACTTTACGGATTTCTGATAAAGACATTTCGCACAGCAATGAGCCCTTTAGAAAACAATTGTGAGATAGCATCACAGCTTTGACAACTTCCAAAAGGTTTCATTCCATTTCTGTCCAATCAAAGCTAAAATTTCTAGTCGTTTTTTTTTTGGATGCTGAATAGAATTTTAATTTGTGCATAAATATGTTGTCAGGTGCATATTGTGTGTCTTATGGATTGTGGGGAAAGAAAGAACCAAATAGAATAAGATATATTTGATACTAAAATAATTGAAAGCATTCAATATTTGATGACTCAAAAGGGACTTTTACTATACCTCAAGGTTATTGTTAGTAACACGTATTATTGGAAAATGTATATAAGTTCCTTTACTCACAGACTCTCAAATTTTTGCACATGTGGATAAAGCTCTCTGCCAGACTATGCGGATCATCTCTACCTGCCACTAAGAGATGGTGTGGATGGGCGATTGTGTACTGTCATTCAGGATCTAGAGATAAAATGACTTTGCAACAGCCTCTAGTTCTTAACCTGTGTATGAGCAAGGAAGCTTTTACAGTGTAGTTAATAGAACTTTTCATATGATAGAAAAATAGGTTAATAAGGTTTAATTTTATGTTCTCGGTAACTTTTCAACTAGCCAAGATCTTTGATGACGAACAATTGCAGAAGTTAACAACTGTGTTTCTTTTTGATCTTCCCTTACTGATTATAAGGCAATACGAAAGGGCTCACACCTTGTCTGCTTTTCCTAACATGTATGTTAGAATTTCACAGGTGATTTTGAATATTACGTCTTGACTTTCGTATGTGGGAGCAGGACTCGGCAAACAACTTTTCTGTACTTTGAGGGATTTTATATATAAAAGAATGTTGTTTTCAAAATGAGCACTGATGGGGACCGTGCTCTTTAAAATCTGGGTCATATTTCATACATTAGTTTCATTAGCTACTTTTATAACCTGACCAAATAACTGAGATTTTTTTTTTTTTAATCTCAACTATGATCAGACTAAGAACAATGATCAAGTCTTGGTAATATTACAGTCACATCTCTGAAGTGTTGTTATGTGTTGCTTTTGACTCCCCCCGCCCCATACATATCACACCCCAGGATTTTTCTGTTTAGTTCAAAAAGCCATGATCTCTCTTTACATAAATTACACTAATATTGCCACTAATCGTATTTGGGAAGCTCACGATAATATTTGCTTGAGTTGTGTTTTTTTTTTTTTAATATCCCAAATCAGATCTCTTTTTTGCTTTTAATCAGGCAGCAACATTTATTTAATGCCTACTAAGCTCAGAGCAAAAAGCGTGGAGAGTGAAGGGCAGAAATTAGATCTAAACCCAAATAGACTGTCGTCTCCAGAACAGCTGCCCATATCTTTACGAATACAGAAAACAGATCAATGAAAGGATTAAGAAAACTTAAAAGCAAAATCTAAACGAGTACAAATTGGTCTGGTAAGAATTGAGTTATATAAATGCAAAGAGGATGCAAATTAAGAAAGTGAAGTTCAGTATTTAAAACTGGTATCTTTCTACTTTTATTTTCATAATACTTTGCCATGAGAATTGTTAGAATTTTGTACACCCTACACTTTGGTGAGGAAAATTTCCTGGTTGAATTGTATTATTAAAAAAAGCAGGGCTTCCCTGGTGGCGCAGTGGTTGAGAGTCCACCTGCCGATGCAGGGGACACGGGTTCGTGCCCCGGTCTGGGAAGATCCCACATGCCGCCGAGCGGCTGGGCCCGTGAGCCACAACTACTGAGCCTGTGCTCCGCAACGGGAGAGGCCACAACAGTGAGAGGCCTGCGTACCGCAAAAAAAAAAAAAAAAAAGCAAATCTAATTCTTGATATTTTATGGAGAGCTGAAGCCACAGAGTTTCACGAGTCCTTCTTCTTGTCTTATCATCATTAAAACTCATTGTGTAACCTTAAACAAGCTACTTCACCTCTCTGTGCCTCGGTTTTCACATCTGGAAAATGTGGATGATAATAGGACATCTCATAGGATTGTTAAAGCATTAAATGTATAAAATTATATTCCTTCCATTTTATGAAGCACCTTTTTTTCCCCATGGTTTAATTTCTTTGAGATTGATATGCACGCTGTGATTGATTTGATAAGATTTCATGGTTTTATAGATTAAATAGAAACCAGTAAAAAAAATAATAATGCGTCTTACTATCAAACGCATCATATTGCATGTGTAAAGTGCTTTTTAGAACAGAGCCTGGCCCATAATAGGTCTTCCAGAGCGATACTGTTATCACTGTCTGAATGCCATATTTGTGGTTTATAGGACATTTGTACCTAATCTTATTGACTTCTACACCATGAGGCAGATATACTTATGATTCCTGATCTTTATTTTAATAAATAGAGCCAGGAATATTTTCCAGAGATCAAATAACTGGTAAGTGAAAGACCTGGGCCGTGAACTTAGGTTGTTCTATTTATGCTACATTTATCTCACCTTTATTGAGTCTTACTGCATAGTATAAACTCTGGGTACTGAGGATGAGAGATAACTAAGGCAGATGAGGTTGTTGTTTTTTTCTCTGACCTTAAATGCTGAAGAGAGGCGAGAGGAAAGTAAGACATAAACAACGAGTCAGTAAACAAATTTAGACAGTGAAACAGGAAACAAAGTACAGATTGGAGTGTCTGAATGGATGCTTGCTGAGAAGGTCAGGCAATGCTTCTCTGAGGAGTTGACTTCTGAAGTGACAACTCAATGTCAAGTTGAGAACTTGCACTTGCAGAACAATGCACGCTCCTGAGACAGAAATGAGCTTGAATCTTTTAAGGACATGGAATGGGTCAGGTGGACCAGGGGGGATAGATGCTTACAGTCCTAAGGTGGCTGTGATTTTAGGCTTCATAGAAGATGCTGAGTTTTGTCTCTCAGGAGCAAAGGATTTGGGTATTCTTCACCATACCTTATAAGCTTTTTTTTTTTTGCTGTACGCGGGCCTCTCACTGTCGTGGCCTCTCCCGTTGCGGAGCACAGGCTCCGGACGCGCAGGCTCAGCGGCCATGGCTCACGGGCCTAGCCGCTCCGTGGCACGTGGGATCTTCCCAGACCGGGGCACGAACCCGTGTCCCCTGCATCGGCAGGCGGACTCTCAACCACTGCGCCACCAGGGAAGCCCTAAGCTTATATTTTTTTTATTGCTTTAGGGAAGTTCTTATATTCTAGAGAGGAATATAAGCACATGGGTTGTTTTATCCTCTTTTCTAGATGAGTACACTGAAGAGCAAGCTATGAAATGATTTGCCCTAGTTAGTTTTCTAATGTTGTACAGTGCTAGTGATATCTAGTTGCCAAACATATGTACGCCTAGGTGTCAGTTTTGGAGATTTTTGTTCTTTTTTTTTTTTGGAGAGTTTTTAAAAGCCTACACTCTTCCAAGTGGAAGTTTCCGATACTACAGATCTGTAAGTGGTAACTTTTCACAGTGTATGGAATTGTTCTATAAAAGAAATCATTAGTGAGTTTTTTTCCCCCACTTCTGTGGTTCTTTGGTATTGCCTCTCTTGGTATCAGCTGTTTAGAAATATCAATTCTGTCTTGAAATAGACCATCAAATAATGACTCATGTCAAGCCAAGACACACAACTGGTAAATGAAAGACCTAGGCCGTGAAGAGTTTATTTATTCCTCTTTTCATGATTATCACCACCTGTTTAATCTGATCATATATAAAAATTGGTGATCTATTATTTCTAAAAATAGCTTTTAGCACCAGTATTAGGTCCTTGCATAGTCTACACTCATAACTCTCAATCTGACTTCAACAGTGACATGCATCTTTCTAAGTCAGACACCATTAATGATAGTGATTTTGGAGGAAGCATTCTTTTGGGATCCTATCCACGTGATCTTGGGTAATTTGCTGCTTTTGTTTCACCTGATTCCTTATTTATAAAATGTGGATGTTGAAATAAATGAGTTTTCTAGCTGTATGATTTGTTATATCACTATTAATTTACTTACTGAGAAACATCATATAAATTGGGCATTTGTAGAAAGTGGTTCAGTAGCTTAGAATCTAGCTAACATTTTCATTTTTATTAAATCATGAAATTAAATATAATTGATCATCTTATAGATACCCGGCTCCACAATAGGGATGCAAGCATTTAAGACCTTTGTCCAGCAACTGAGAGGTTAAACTATAGTGAAAATTACCGATTGGTAACTCAGAGTTTTTTTACAACAGATTTTTTTGATATGTTGTTCATTTACCGTACAATTCACTGACTGAATTTTTTTTTTTTTTTTTTTGCGTTACGCGGGCCTCTCACTGCTGTGGCCTCCTCTCCCGTTGCGGAGCACAGGCTCCGGACGCGCAGGCTCAGCGGCCATGGCTCACGGGCCCAGCCGCTCTGCGGCATGTGGGATCTTCCCGGACCGGGGCACGAACCCGTGTCCCCTGCATCGGCAGGCGGACTCTCCACCACTGCACCACCAGGGAAGCCCTGACTGAAATTATTTTTAAAGGAGATGATTATATATTTACTCAACAATTATTTTATGAGCATCTGCTATGTACCAGGGACTGTTTAGGTGCTGAGGTTAGAGAGACTGACAGTAGTTCTACAAAACCTAGCCTCTCACAAAATGTCCATCAACAGAATCTTTTGTTTTATTTTATTTTTTTTTATTGAAGTATAGTTCATCTACAGTGTTTGTTAGTTTCAGGGGTAACAGCAAAGTGATTCATTTATACATACATATATATATCTATTTTTTTCAGATCCTTTCCCCTTACAGGTTATTACAGAATATTGAGTATAGTTCCCTGTGCTTTTTGGTTATCAATGTTATATATAGTAGTGTGTATGTATTAATCCCAAACCCCTAATTTATTCCTCCCCACCCCTTTTTCCCCTTTGGTAACCATAAGTTTTCTATGTCTGGGGGTCTGTTTAATAGACTCTTCAGTATGGTGTTAAAGACCAACATTTGGTGTCAGCAAAGGGTACTCGGGGGGAATACATCAGAGAGACAAAGAAAACCCACTCTTGGGAGACCTGGGGAGGTTTCTGAGAGGTTGTCATCTCTAAACAGAATCTGAGAAGCCTGTTAAGAGTTTGCTAGGTTGATGACTGGGGACAAAAGAGAAGGGAGAATTTTTAGGGAGGAGGAAAGAAATGTGCCACCGCACAGAGGTTAGACATAGGTAACCCATGGCAGTTCAGTAGAGTTAGAGCATGGGGGACAGTGTGGGAAGGACAGTTTCTGCTGGGTCTGAAGGTCAGAGAGTCCGTCAATGTGTGCCTTCACAGAAATGGTATGTCTTACTGTGAGGTCACAGAGGAGGATGAGGTCAGCTAGAGGATGTGACATTTGAGTTGAGTCACAGAGGATGTCTAGGAGGTTGTTGAGGCAGTCTACAGTTAGTCCAGGCAGAAGGAACTACAATTGTAGAAGTAAATGTGTGTAAAACAATGGTGTTTTCAGCCGGGTAAGGAATTTGAAGGGCTTGGAAGATGAGGTAAGTGAAACAGAGAAAGAACAGAGCCAAAATAGTACTTTGGTGAGGGTTGAAGGGCAGCTTATAGATGGATTCTGTGCAGTGCAATGAATTTGTACATTGTGTTCTTCATCCTGTAGGCAGCTGGGGGTGGAGGGTAGGGACCACAGTTTGAGAGAAGACTAGAACATTGAAGATTTGAGAAAAGAAATCAGAAGTATGCTTCTAATCTTCTGAGATAACTCTGGCTATACTTGAATCAGAGGAGCCCAGGGTTGTAAATGAAACTTAGGAGTATGTCATCTCTATGGTTTTTCTAGTTAACATTTTATATAAAATTCAATTACCCTTTGCACCAATGTTCAATAATTTCTAATATTAGGAAATTATAATTAAACAAGAGATATGGAAATGTTAACCAACATTCATTGAAAATGTACTGTGTCACTTCCATGTATTAATTCACTTGATCCTTACAAAAGCCCAATGAGGAAGCCTATCATTTCCCCCTATTTTACAGATGAGGAGATCGTGTCCTAGAGAGGTGAAACCTGGAACTAGTAAGTGGAAGAGCTGGTGTTTGAGCCAAAAACAGTCTAGCTACTAAGCCTAATTATAAGAATTGACAACTGAATGCATAATCAGAAATACTAACAGTAATTGTGTTGGTGAGGAGGACTTTGGGGGCAGTTTTTTTTGTTTTGTCCTTTTTACAACTCAATAATTCAGTGATTTTGCAATCATTACCCCTGTAATTTTAGAACTTTTCTTCCATCCTGAAAAGAAATCTCATACCAGTTTGTAGTCACTCTCTACTCTCACCTCTAACCCTATGTAACCTCCAATCTGCTTTAGTGGTCATCAGTCTTTAAATGAATGTGATTTCACTTTAGTGACAGTTTGTTTTGAATAGTAGCAATCTGATAGGCTTACTCAGTAACTCAGGAGTATAACATAGTTTGAACTTCTAATTTCTAACATCTGCATGAAAGTAATGTTCTCTGTTCTTAATTTAGGGCAGAGAAGTGTAAAAGTGCCAGCCCTGTGTCAGTCATTAGTCATATGTACATGAGTAAGACTGCTCCAGGCTCCACACTTGAGTTCATTTGTCTTTTGGAGATGCCGACACATAAATAGACACATCATTGAACAACACTGGGGAATGGAATTCGTCTAGAAATCTCGATGTATTTGTTGAAGGACTTGTGTTAAACTTCTTTCTGCTGGAAGCCATTGAATTGTTTATAAAAATCTAGTATGTATGAAGCATTTGGACTGCTTGGCATTTTGAGGATAAAATCCACATCAATGTTAAATAAAATAAAACTCCCCATCCAGAATAGAGTAGTAATTGCCAGACATAAAATAGCCCAGCTGTGCAGTAGCTTAAAGGACAATTGGTCTCAGGCAGAGAGTACTGGATAGGACGCTGCTACATAAGTAACTGTTCGGCCTGAATTACTGTACCTATTTGGTAGCTCATATATCTAAAATGGCTTAAAATAAAAATTGCAAATGCACCAGATTTCATCAATCTTAGCATTTCTTTTTCTTATTTTCTCAGTCCCAAGTTAAAAATAAAATCCTCTTGCCTCATTTTCCTCTGTGCTAGTTAGTTAGGATTAACTGGAGTTCCCAACAGGAAAGCAGTAGATATAGTAGACAACATTGTATAGTGGGTGAGAGCCCGGTAGAGATAATTATACAGTCACTCCCACTGTATAACCCTTCAAAGTAACTGAGCCTAATATTCTCTTCCTAAGCAATTTAACCAACTTCTAAAAAAAAAAAAAGTATAAGATATTATTTGGAGAATGAAATAGCTACTGTATGTAATCAGGAGGAAGAATTATAGCAAATTATAATACTCATTTGATAAAGAACTACACTCAAAGCTTTGTATGGTACCTCCTAAGTAATTGTTCTGTTGTGCTAACTGTCCTTTTTCAAGAAGAGACAAAGAACTGCTGAAAAAAAATCAACTGTTATACTTGTTCAGTACGATTGCCCCCCCTGGGCATAGACTAAGTCTAATTTCATGCTCTGTAAGGATCAAGCACACGTTTGGTCTTCAAATATCCAATAGTGGTGATTGCTTTGCCTATGCAAAGATAATATCCATGTAGAAACATAGACACTAGTAAAAGTAAACGCGATTAAAATGTGTTTTAAGAGCTACAGCATGTATGTCTGTGTAGGTATAGATGTTATATATCTGTGTTCACTGCACATACATCCCAATATTTTAAAAAGATAGAGCTGCATGCAGGGTTTTTTCAATAATTCTTTGAAGATAACCAAAAGGAGGCCAAGACATCTGCTAAATTGTCCATTTAGTATATAAAAAAGAGTTGGCAGTAATACAAGGGTCAGTTTTTCTTTGGCTTTCTTTCTTTCATTTCTCTCTCTCCCTCCCTCCCTCCCTCTCTCCCTCCCTCCCTCCCTCTCTCCCTCCCTCCTCCCTCCCTCTCTCCCTCCCTCTCTCTCTCCTGTCCTTCCTTCCTTCCTTTCTTTCTGGCTGCCTTGGGCTGTGCGTGGGCTTTCTCTAGTTGAGGTGAGCGGGGGCTGCTCTTCGTTATGGTGCGCGGGCTTCTCATCGCGGTGGCTTCTCTTGTTGTGGAGCACAGGCTCTAGGCGCGTGCGGCTTCAGTAGTTGTGGCACGCGGGCTCAGTAGTTGTGGCACACAGGCTCAGTAGTTGTGGCTCACGGGCTCTAGAGCACAGGCTCAGTAGTCGTGGTGCACAGGCTTAGCTGCTCCGCAGCATGTGGGATCTTCCCAGACCAGGGCTCGAACCCGTGTCTCCTGCATTGGCAGGCGGATTCTTAACCACTGCGCCACCAGGGAAGCCCCAAAGCCCCTTTGGTTTGCTTTAAACAAAACAGACCAATGTGTAAACTTTAAGAGACAAGTGAGCACTTACTTTGAGTTTGTAATTCTTGTGCCTCCACTCTCCACCCCATACCCCCCCACCCCGCAAAAAAAAAGTGCTGATCTGATTGCTGTAATGAGAAGCTGTACCACATAGTGGCTAAGAGTAGTTACTCGAAAGATGGGAGCGACCTTAGATGCAAAACTCCAAATCCTCCACTTACTAGCTGTGTGAAGTTCAGCAGGCAATGTAGTAACTCCATGCCTCTCAGTTCCTGATTGCAAAATGGCTTTTATAATACAGTGCCCACTTCATGCAGCTGTTATGAGGAGTAATACACCTAGATCAGTAAAGCACTGTGTCTCTCACATACTTATATTTTGTCAATTCTAAAACCCATATTCACATCCTGAACCATTGCTGACTAATTACTGTTGCTGAATAATTAGCAATGACATAGTTGTCATTGTTGCAAATGCACATCAACACTTGTTTGGAAGAAAATCCTGCGGGTGATAATGGAACCCTCTTTTATCATTGTTATGGGTGGCCCAGTGAACAGTATTATGGGAAAAAGCATAAAACTTCCATGATTTTCCGTTGAAAAGTGATTCAAAGGGTTGAACTCTGAATATGAAGAAGCTTTTGGAATGCTTCGATTTGTTTCACATGTATTATATATTTTTGTATATATGCAATGGAGTGACAGATTTTTTAAAAAACTGTCTAAATAATTTTAAAACATTTCTTTCAATAACATATAACAACAATTCTAATAATAAAACACTGTCATAATTTAAGTCACAGTATTTTTGTTTCTAGTGGTGCAATAACTACTGGTGCATTTTATAATTAGTGACACCTTTTTTGATGGGACCTTGTAGGAGGCACTCAGAAAATGCTAGCAGTTGTAATTAGTATTTGGGTTGAGGTTAATGTGGGTAGGTACATTGTCAAAGTTAACAGTCCTAAGGCCTTTGATTCTGAGTCAAGTGTGTTGAAAGAATACCTTGGATTTACCTAAAGTCTAGAGAACTTGACTTGCAGCTATATCAGTAAGACTTGCCTACATTCATTCAGTGGATACTGCACTAACTTGGGCTGAAAGTCACATCTTCGAAATGCCTGCATACTGCCCTTTTCTCTTGCTTATGAGAGTTAAGTTGAATAATAGAAGTGAAAGCATTTTGTAAACCATAGTAAGAAGTATCAGTCAGGATAGTTCAGGCAATGCTGTGCTAACAAATATTCTCCAGATCTTAGTGCTTAAAACAAAAGCTTGGGGCTTCCCTGGTGGCACAGGGGTTGAGAGTCCACCTGACGATGCAGGGAACATGGGTTCGTGCCCCGGTCTGGGAAGATCCCACATGCCGCGGAGCAGCTGGGCCCGTGAGCCATGGCCGCTGAGCCTGCGCGTCCGGAGCCTGTGCTCCGCAACGGGAGAGGCCACAACAGTGAGAGGCCCGCGTACCGCAAAAAAAAAAAAAAAAGCTTATTTTTTGCTTCTGTTACTTGTCCATTGTGGGTCAGAACTTCTTTGCAGGCTGATGGAATAGCCACTATCTCAAACACTGCTGGCCCCCATCCCAGAATAAAAGATCTCTGAGGGTCTTTACCTGGCAATTGCATGCTCTGGCCTATAAGTAACACATGTGGACTTTACTCACAGCTTGTCAGGCAAAACCCTTCATATGGCTCCATCTAGCCATAAGGGTGCCAGAAAGCAGAGTTGGAAAGTAGCATTGATGACTACCACAAAGTTTGCAAAAATAATAATAATAATGGTTCCTATATACCAGGAACTGTTGCATTGTAAGTGCTTTCCAGGTGTGGAGTCCTTTAGCCCTTGTGAAGCAGATATGCTCATGATCGCCATTGTATAGGTGGGAAACCGAAGCAGAAAAGCGGTAGATTAACCTGTGCAGAAGAGGCAGAGCAGGGCTGTTGCAGGATCTACTGCACTGATGGAATTGAATGTATCTTTTTAAACTGTAAAAGGAAGATACAGTTGAGATTTCTTCTTTTCTGAAAAACAAGAGAGTGGACTGAGTGATCCCTAAGGCTCCCTAAAATTTCACCTGAATCCTAAAATGACCTGCACAAAAGGTGACTCCCCTGTTTCTTTTGCAACCTCATCTTCAGAAGCCAGGGATCCTCCTTGACCAGCACACTTCCCCTAGTAGCTCAGGAGAGGAGTGTTGTCCCAGTAAATGGGCCGCCAGGGTTGCTGTGAATGTTCCCTCTTTGACTTATTTGAACTTTTCTATTTGGGAATTTCAAACATAGGTAAAAATAGAAGATTATAGTGAACCCAGTATACCAAATCATCAGTTATCCATACACAAGTGTCAGTGCTCGCCCAGTCCTGCTTGACTTAGCTTCGTAAGTTAATCTGGCCACCTATCAAGTAGACCTTTGAACATAGACTGAGTTCCTTGGGTTTGTGGGACTCAGAGAACAGGACTCACGAAACAGAAAGCCGGTGACTAGTTGGCAGCTTTGTGCTGGGCAGGCTTAGTGAGGACATGGGGGAGGACGGGATCGAAGAGGTTGATCTGAAGACAGGGCATCACTTAATGGACAAGTTTTCAAGCTGAGGGTAAATGATGTGACAGTATTTAATCCTTCATGGGACAGTCTTGAAAGGTAAGTGGGGAGAGGAGAGATTTGTTGTTAACGTACGTCAAAATTATTGCCTTTCTTCCCAGCTAAAACTGCAGTCTTGTCCACCACTGAGATAGTTAATAAACAGAGAGCTGGACATCTGATGTCTGTTATGGGGTGGGGCAAAGGAGCTCTGTGTCCTGGGCCCTACCGTCAGGCAGAGAATCCGCTGAGCTAGAAAGCGCACTGCCTGACCACCCTGGGCTTGCAAATGAGCGGCGTCCAGAAGACGCTGGGTCATTGAACCTCCCTGTCTCTTTGAAAGACGCATACACTAACCATCCGGGGGCCTCACAAATCTTTTATAACATTCAATTAACAAAGGTTCCTCAAATGCTGTGAGCTGCCCGCTCGGATAGATGTGACTGAAATGTAAAGTACCTTTCACTGCCTTATTTATTGCTCCAGCAAACACGTTATGTGTTGGCACCGTTTATCTTCATTTTAATTTTATCTCCAACAAATATAGGCATTAATTTAAATCACATACAGAACAGTTTTTATAGAGGCAAACTTATTCCAGTGTGCTGCATTTTAATATCACACTTTACCATCTTTTCTCACTTGATTCAAGAATAGTATCTCTTCCTGCCTCAGCATTTAATCTGAGGACAACAGAAACTTTTTTTGTGCGTACATGTTCTCTCTCTCAAACTTCATCTTCGTCGGCGCTTCGCTGTCGGTTGCCTGGAAGTTTGCGAGTGTGAGAACAGACGTTTATTAGTGGCTCTCTTTCTCCTTTGCCAGCTTAACTTCCTGTTGTGTGGGTGGGTGGGGTGGGGCTGGGGGTCCCAGCATGATAGGTTTTACAGCTGAACTTAATTCTAGGTTTTCACCTTCAGATACCTGTTCTAACTGTAACAGACACAAAGGAAGGTATGTGGCCTCCTCCCGCCCCCCACCCCGGAAATGCATTCTTTCATTCAAAAGGAAAATTTCCCTTTTCCCTTTTTCTTCATAAGTGTTACTTTTACAGCAGCTGAGTCTCTCCCCTGAGGGGGGAGCGTGCTAAGTTGGCTGCTGTATTTATGGCTATGAGCCATTCCTGTTAGCTGCTACCCCTTGAGCAAGGGAGATTTCCCGATCCTGAATTTGTGGCCTGAAAAGCTGTGTCCCTCGTCAATTAAGACTTGCCGGATTGCCTCTGACATGGCAGCATATTCCCAGAAGTCAGGGCCTTGGAGGCAGGAATAAACATGAGCACGACCTTAAGGCAACGTGGATTTAAGCCATTCCAGGCTCCTTCGGGAAGCTTTCAGGGTCTTTCCCTCCAAAGCACTAAACTGAAAAGAACAAAAATTACTGTTCTAGTTTTTCAGGCCTCTGAATATCTAGGTTTAGAGACATCTGTCATAGCTTTTTTTTTTTTTTTAACATTACTTAGAGTTTAAAATGTACCAATTATTGTTTTAAGTTCCCTGTTTTATCCTTGTAACAACCCTATGAGACAGATGCCTTGATTATGCTCATCTTACAGATGAGGAAACAAAGCCTAGAGAAGTTAAAGGTTTTTTGTTTGTTTGTTTGTTTTTGTTTTGTTTTTTTCGGAATTCAGCTGGGACGTGGCAGGGCTGGGATTTTGAATCTAGACCACTTTCACTAATTTGCTTTCGGGATAGCTAGCTCTCTTCAGCCTGAATCCTTGACCTCTTGTTTGACACTGACTCTTGCCAAACCCTTAATCTTTGTGCTACTAGGTGCATTTCATCTATGTCAAGAACACGGTTACCCTGGAAACCCACTAGCTAGAAAGGCAATCCAATTATAGCACCACCGTTCCGGTTTTATTAAATTAGCGTTCTGATGACGTGGACTTCTTGCTGGAAGGGTGCTAAGAAATGGGTTCTCACCAGTTGTTCTTGCCTCTTAGGGCCACTGGGAATCATTCTTTCACTCCACCAAACAAACAAAAAAATGCTCCTTTGGGTGATTGATTGGACTTGAGAGTTACACTAGGATTGTCTTTTTGGACCATTGGCTTTCAGCAGTGGCTGGAGAGCATGGAAGGGCATAGAAAAAGCCTGACAGGATTCTGCCTGCCCTTTGAGTAGCCACGCCCACCCCACCACAGTCTGCTGATTTAGGGCTCTGATCTGAATGGCCAAGGCTCATGGTCATCTGTTTGTGTGGTTCTTATCCCACTTCAGCCTATTGGTTTATATCCAGACTTGGTTCAGGAAAAGATGCAGCTCTTCGATATTCTTTGGCCCTTTACAGACTTCTGATGCACAAAGAATTTGCTTTGGTTCACAGTGATTTGATTGGTGAGTTTCCTTTAAATACACAGAATTTACATAGAATTGAAGATAGTCAGTGCTTACCCCGGGGACACGAGGTTGGAGGAAGTGATGTTCTTTATGCCAGTGGGCTGTCAGCTCCCTGAGATGGTAACTGGTAGGCTGGTGGGATGTTGGGTTACTTCCTTGCATGTATCACGCACTATGTCAGGTGCACTACCTATTACTTCAGTGAATTTCATCAGCTCTATTATTAGCTCTGTTTTCTAGAGGAGGTAAAGGAGAAGCTGGAAGAGATGGTTTGCTCATTTGCAGGGTTGTGAGGTTATGATGGTGAGTTTTGAGCACAAGTTCCTAACTTGGAGTCCGGTGTTTTCTTTATACCATACTGTGTCAAGGTCAATCTTCTGTATCTCAGAAAACAAAACAAGGATTAAAAACACTGAATCTGAGTTCTTGAAGTTCTAATGCCAGAACTATTTTTGTCTTGAAAAGAGTGTTGGCATATCCTGTCGAGAAGGATGATAACCAGGGAAGGAGAGGGGGCCGCATCTTACTGTGTACCCCTGGAGAAGGGATATTCCCATGACTCACTCTGTCACCAGGGAGCAGATTTCCAGAAGCAGAACTTCAAAATGGTGAAGAGAATTATGCGTCTTCGTAAAACATTCTACATTCTGTGTTAGCTTTTCTACCTGTCAGTAATTAAAGACGTTCACTGAAGTCCTGGCTCCCGCATTTACTGGCTTAGTGACCTTAACTACTCTGGTTGATGTCTTCAGGCCTCATTTCCCCATGAGAACAATGGAACAATAATAATATTGGATAAGTATGTTGGGTTGTGAAGAAATGAGTGAGAAGTATTTTCTCCACTGCAAAGAGGTAATCTCCTGGGCGGTAGTAGTGTCACTCTTGTGATTACCAGCTATCTTTCACATTCACCTCTCTCTTAATCGCAATACTTTCTAGTTGTGTAAAACAGTCTGAGAGTATCTTTGATATTCCTTATGTATAACTGTAGGGACTTAGATTTTAAAATCCTGACTCTGTTTTTATTTCCCTGACAGCAAATTCTTCTCTAATTTACTCCATGTGAAGTGAGAAATAACACCCTTGATACTTCCACATCTATTATATTTCCTCTTAATTAGATAGGAATCTATATATTACTTGGATTGTGACATACATATATTTTCATACACATACAAGTACCTATGCGTATTTTACAACGTTTAAAGTGATAAATACACTAACAGTTATTTCTGGGGTCATAGGAGATAAGACTTCTTTCTTATATTCTACGTATTTTTAAAGTTTCTATACTTAACGTACTTTACTTTTGTTTTACAGGTGTAGTGTAATTTATATAAATGTTTGGGTAAATGTGTATATAATGTCTCATTTCATAAATTTGTATAAATATGTGTATGTATGTATATACACACGCATACAGTATTTTAGCAAAGTAAAACACCCTTTAACAGTAGACATCTACAGGCGAAAATTTTTAAACCATTACTTTTTTCTTCCCTCCTCTCTCCCTCCCTTTTCCCTCTTCTCTCCCTCTTCTTTCTATCAGTCTATTAATCTATCTAATCTCTCCCTCCATCCCTTTTTCTTTCTTTCTTTTGTCCCTGCCCAGCACCTTTTTAGCACCTTTCGGAATAGAAACTGAAACAATACTGATCTTAAATATAGTGTGTTAGAAAGATAGAATGTGTTTTGAGAGGAGATGTCTTGCCCTTGTATCCACATATCATTGTGGTATTGAACCTATCTCAAAACAAAAGTAGAACTATGATTTTTAGCACTAAGTTCAGTCTTTAATGAATAGACTTTCCTTCCCAACCACCCTGATGAGAGAGAACAGAACACTTAAACCCAAGTCTGGTGATTCTAGTAGCACTCGTCCGAGTTGAGTGCCCTTTATGGTTCTCAGTGGCCATGATGATTTCTTTTCCTTTCTTTCCAAGTTTGCAAGATCTTGGTTTATTAGCTTTGTAGCAGCCAGGAGTTCGGGTCCCAATAACTAAAGCTTCTACACTTTACTTTTTCTCCACAGATATCTGCTACGGGACCACCCTACTCTACTTATGCTTTTTTCTTTGTGTAGTGTTTACCTTGTCAGTCCATGTGATACTGCTCATTTTAGTTATTATGCTATGAACTTAATCCAGAGTGAAGGGAGCAACTGTTTGTGTGTCTCTCTGAATTTTTTAAGGGGAAATATTATTTCTCACTTAAGGAGACTGATTTTAGTTGTCTATCCTCTCACCTTTTTCTTTTTCAATTTGATCTGTCCAACTAAGGAGACCACATTTAGTACTTGCTAGTTGAGACTCGTGTTCTACAATTCTGAGTGAGTTCCTCCTGTGGCCCCCCTCCCCAAGGTGCACTGAGTCACAACGCGATCACCAGCTGCCTGTGTGCTCTTCCACCTGGCACACTAGACAGTGTGGTGGCCAAGGTTCAGCCTGGAAAGTACTTTCAGGAAAAGATGGAGACCCCCTCCTCACTCTGATCATCTTTGAATGGCTTGTTGTAGCTGGTATTAACGTTATAAATGATCATCCCTAAGTCTGTCTCAGTTCCAGCCCAGATGGAGTTTTGATTTTAGAAAATCATTCAGTGAAATGTATTTCCTGTGCCTTGTAGTCACTGATCACTTACCAAAAAAAGGGGGTGGTGGGAGAATAAAAATAAACTTATGATAATTCACATATACTTAACCTTCGCTGAGTGAGTAATACCAAAAAGGGAATGAAGCAGGCTCTGCTGACCAGCATTTGCAAATGGATTCCAGGAATGCGGTTAGAGTTGCCAAAGCAATCTCTGCATCCTGTGGAAAGCATCCCTTGGGATTTTATTACGTTTAGGGAAAACCAGGGATGTGGAGGTGTGTATGTGAATATGTTTTAAAGCTTTCTTACCAGCAGTGTGTGGTGGAAAGAACACTGGCTAAAAGCTGGAAAACCTGCATTCTAGACCTGGTTTCACCTAATCTCCATCATACCGGAAAAGTTACTTACCTTCCTTGGCATTTAATCATGTGTAAAATAAGGATGTCAGACTAAGATCTTTCATCATTGATATACTGTGCTTTAGATTATTCCGTAACAGAAAGGCCATACATGTTCATCATGTCTCTGTGTTACCTAAACTAAAATAAATGAAACAACAACGATGACAGCAAAAGCAATCCCATTGTAGAGAATGAAAAAAATACATGTATAGTATTTCTAGTTAGTCAGGATATATCAGTTCTGGATCTAATTATACTTTTAAAGACCCTGTCGAGTTAAGAGCTCAGGTTCAAACCATAGCTTGTACAAAATATAATACTATATGCAATGCAATTGACAAGGCTCCAGGAGCTATTTTATCAAAAATCCTCTCGTATTTCTCATGAGAGTCACACTATAACGGTTGTAGTATTGTAAACCCCTCCTTTCCCAATTTAAAAAAATATGACCCAAAGCATTTAGTATTTATTTATAATTATATGCAGATGAAACCTATAAAGCATTGTTGCATCAGTTAACGCCTGCTACCTCTGCCTCTTCAATTATATGTTTTTCTCCACTGTTATTACTACCCATTGCTGCCCTCTTCCTTATTTTAATTACTTCACTTTGTATGTAGAGTATGAAGACATTTTTATTAGCTTTCTATGTCTTGTAATTGCTCCCCCCCTTCTTGTGGGACAAGTAGAAGCTTCCAAGGGATCCAGGAAGCTGCATGATCTGTTTGTATATTTTGGAGATTAATCCTTTGTCCATTGATTCATTTGCAAATATTTTCTCCCATTCTGAGGGTTGTCTTTTTGTCTTGTTTGTGGTTTCCTTTGCTGTGCAAAAGCTTTTAACTTTCATTAGGTCCCATTTGTTTATTTTTGTTTTTATTTCCATTACTCTAGGAGGTGGATCATAAAAGATCTTGCTGTGATTTATGTCAAAGAGTGTTCTTCCTATGTTTTTCTCTAAGAGTTTTATACTGTCTGGTCTTGCATTTAGGTCTCTAATCCATTTTGAGTTTATTTTTGTGTATGGTGTTAGGGAGTGTTCTAATTTCATTCTTTTCCATGTAGCTGTCCAGTTTTCCCAGTACTACTTTGAAGAGACTGTCTTTTCTCCATTGTATATCCTTGCCTCCTTTGTCATAGATTAGTTGACCATATGTGTGTGGGTTTATCTCTGGGCTTTCTATCTTGCTCCATTGATCTATATTTCTGTTTTTTGTGCCAGGACCATATTGTCTTGATTACTGTAGGTTTGTAGTATAGTCTGAAGTCAGGGAGTCTGATTCCTCCAGCTCTGCTTTTTTTCCTAAAGACTGCTTCGACTATTTGGGGTCTTTTGTGTCTCCATACAAATTTTAAGATTTTTTGTGCTAGTTCTGTACAAAATGCCATTGGTAATTTGATAGGTATTGCATTGAATCTGTAGATTGCTTTGGGTAGTATAGTCATTTTCACAATATTGATATTTCCAATCCAAGAACATGGCATATCTCTCCATCTGTTGGTATCATCTTTAATTTCTTTCATCAGTGTCTTATAGTTTTCTTCATACAGGTCTTTTGTCTCCCTAGGTAGGTTTATTCCTAGGTATTTTATTCTTTTTGTTGCAGTGGTAAATGGGACTGTTTCCATAATTTCTCTTTCAGATTTTTCATCATTAGTATATAGGAATGCAAGAGATATCTGTGCATTAATTTTGTATCCTGCAACTTTACCAAATTTATTGATTAGCTCTAGTAGTTTTCTGGTGTCATCTTTAGGATTCTCTATGTACAGTATCATGTCATCTGCAAAGAGTGACAGCTTTACTTCTTTTCCAATTTGTATTCCTTTTATTTCCTTTTCTCCTCTGATTGCCATGGCTGGGACTTCCAAAACTATGTTGAATAATAGTGGTGAGAGTGGACATCCTTGTCTTGTTCCTGATCTTAGAGGAAATGCTTTCAGTTTTTCACCATTGAGAATGATGTTTGCTGTGGTTTTGTCGTATATGGCCTTTATTATGTTGAGGTAGGTTCTCTCTATGCCCATTTTCTGGAGAGCTTTTATCATGAATGGGTGTTGAATTTTGTCAGAAGCTTTTTCTGCATCTATTGAGATGATCATGTGGTTTTTATTCGTCAGTATGTTAATATGGTGTATCACATTGCTTGATTTGCGTATATTGAAGAATCCTTGCATCCCTGGGATAAATTGCACTTGATCATGGTGTACGATCCTTTTACTGTGTTGTTGGATTCTGTTTACTAGTATTTTGTTGAGGATTTTTGCATCTATATTCATCAGTGATATTGGTCTGTAATTTTCTTTTTTTGTAGTATCTTTGTCTGTTTTGGTATCAGGGTGATGGTGGCCTCATAGAATGAGTTTGGGAGTGTCCCTTCCTCTGCAATTTTTCGGAAGAGTTTGAGAAGGATGGGTGTTAGCTCTTCTCTAAATGTTTGATAGAATTCGCCTGTGAAGCCATCTGGTCCTGGACTTTTGTTTGTTGGAAGATTTTTAATCACAGTTTCAATTTCATTACTTGTGATTGGTCTGTTCATATTTTCTATTTCTACCTGGTGCAGTCTTGGAAGGTTATACCTCTCTAAGAATTTGTCCATTTCTTCCCGGTTGTCGATTTTACTGGCATACAGTTGCTTGTAGTAGTCTTTTAGGATATTTTGTATTTCTGCAGTGTCTGTTGTAACTTCTCCTTTTTCATCTCTAATTTACTGATTTGAGTCCTCTCCATCTTTTTCTTGATGAGTCTGGCTAATGGTTTATCAATTTTGTTTATCTTCTCAAAGAACCAGCTTTTAGTTTTACTGATCTTTGCTGGTTTTTTTTTGTTTTGTTTCTCTTTCATTTATTTCTTCTCTGATCTTTATGATTTCTTTTCTTCTGCTATCTTTAGGTTTTGTTTGTTCTTTCTCTAGTTCCTTTACATGTAAGGTTAGATTGTTTATTTGTGATTTTTCTTGTTTCTTGAGGTAGGCTTGTATAGCTATAAACTTCCCTCTTAGAACCCCTTTTGCTGCATCCCATAGGTTTTGGATCATTGTGTTTTCATTGTCATTTGTCTCTAGGTATTTTTTGATTTCCTCTTTGGTCTCTTCAGTGATCTCTTGGTTATTTAGTAACGTATTGTTTAGCCTCCAGGTGTTTGTGTTCTTTACCTTTTTTTCCCTGTAATTCATTTCTAATCTCATAGCATTGTGGTCAGAAAAGATGCTTGATATGATTTCAATTTTCTTAAATTTACTGAGGCTTGATTTGTGACCCAAGATGTGATCTGTCCTGGAGAGTGTTCTGTGCGCACTTGAGAAGAAAGTGTAATCTGCTGTTTTGGGGTGGAATGTCCTATAAATATCAATTAAATCTATCTGGTCTATTGTGTCATTTAAAGCTTGTGTTTCCTTATTTACATTCATTGTGGATGATCTGTCCATTGATGTAAGTGAGGTGTTAAAGTCCCCCACTATTATTGTGTTACTGTCGATTTCCTCTTTTATAGCTGTTAGCAGTTGCCTTATGTATTGAGGTGCTCCTATGTTGGGTGCATATATATTCATAATTGTTATGTCTTCTTCTTGGATTGATCCCTTGATCATTATGTAGTGTCCTTCCTTGTCTCTTGTAACATTCTTTATTTTAAAGTCTATTTCATCTGATATGAGTATAGCTACTCCAGCTTTCTTTTGATTTCCATTTGCATGGAATATCTTTTTCCATCCCCTCACTTTCAGTCTGTGTGTGTCCCTAGGTCGGAAGTGGGTCTCTTGTAGACTGCATATATATGGGTCTTGTTTTTGTATCCATTCAGCAAGTCTTTTGGTTGGAGCATTTAATCCATTCACGTTTAAGGTAATTATTAATATATATGTTCCTATTGCCATTTTCTTAATTGTTTTGGGTTTGTTTTTGTAGGTCCTTTTCTTCTCTTGTGTTTCCCAGTTAGAGAAGTTCCTTTAGCATTTGTTGTAGAGCTGGTTTGGTGGTGCCTAATTCTGTTAACTTTTGCTTGTCTGTAAAGCTTTTGATTTCTCCATCAAATCTGAATGAGATCCTTGCCGGTAGAGTAATCTTGGTTTTAAGTTCTTCCCTTTCATCACTTTAAGTATATCATGGCACTCCCTTCTGGCTTGTAGAGTTTCTGCTGAGAAATCAGCTGTTAACCTTATGGGAGTTCCCTTGTATGTTATTTGCCGTTTTTCCCTTGCTGCTTTCAATAATTTTTCTTTGTCTTTAATTTTTGTCAGTTTGATTACTGTGTGTCTTGGTGTGTTTCTCCTTGGGTTTATCCTGTATGGGACTCTCTGCGCTTCCTGGACTTGGTGGCTATTTCCTTTCCCATGTTAGGGAAGTTTTCAACTATAATCTCTTCAAATATTTTCTCGGGTCCTTTCTCTCTCTCTTCTCCTTCTGGGACCCCTATAATACGAATGTTGTTGCGTTTAATGTTGTCCCAGAGGTCTCTTAGGCTGTCTTCATTTCTTTTCATTCTTTTTTCTTTATTCTGTTCCGCAGCAGTGAATTCCACCATTCTGTCTTCCAGGTCACTTATCCATTCTTTTGCCTCAGTTATTCTGCTGTTGATTCCTTCTAGTGTATTTTTCATTCAGTTATTCTATTGTTCATCTCTGTTTGTTTGTTCTTTTATCCTTCTACATCTTGGTTAAACATTTCTTTCATCTTCTCGCTCTTTGCCTCCATTCTTTTTCCAAGGTCCTGGATCATCTTCACTATCATTATTCTGAATTCTTTTTCTGGAAGGTTGCCTATCTCCACTTCATTTAGTTGTTTTTCAGGGGTTTTATCGTGTTCCTTCATCTGGTACATAGCCCTCTGCCTTTTCATCTTGTCTATCTTTCTGTGAATGTGGTTTTTGTTCCACAGGCTGCAGGATCGTAGTTCTTGCTTCTGCTGTCTGCCCTCTGGTGGATGAAGCTATCTAAGAGGCTTGTGCAAGTTTCCTGATGGGAGGAACTGGTGGTGGGTAGAGTTGGCTGCTGCTCTGGTGGGCAGAGCTCAGTAAAACTTTAGTCTGCTTGACTGCTGATGGGTGGGGCTGGGTTCCCTCCCTGTTGGTTGTTTGTCCTGAGGCGATCCAACAGTGGAGCCCACCTGGGTTCTTTGGTGGGGCCAATGGCAGACTCTGGGAGGGCTCATGCCAAGGAGTGCTTCCCAGAACTTCTGCTGCCAGTGTCCTTGTCCTCACCGTGAGACAGAGCCACCCCCCACCTCTACAGGATCCCCTCCAACACTAGCAGGTAGGTCTGTTTCAGTCTCCTATGGGGTCACTGCTCCTTCCCCTGGGTCCTGATGCACACACTACTTGGTGTGTGCCCTCTAAGAGTGGAGTCTCTGTTTCCCCCAGTCCTGTCGAAGTCCTGCAATCAAATCCTGCTAGCCTTCAAATTCTGATTCTCTAGGAATTCCTCCTCCTGTTGCCGGACCCCCAGGTTTGGAAGCCTGCCATGGGACTCAGAACCTTCTCTCCAGTGTGTGGACTTCTGTGGTATAAGTGTTCTCCAGTCTCTGAGTCACCCACGCAGCAGTCATGGGATTTGATTTTATTGTGATTGCGCCCCTCCTACCATCTCATTGTGGCTTCTCCTTTGTCTTTGGATGTGGGGTATCTTTTTTGGTGAGTTCCAGTGTCTTCCTGTCAATGATTGTTCAGCAGTTAATTGTGATTCTGGTGTTCTCGTGGGAGGGAGTGAGAGCACATCCTTCTGCTCCGCCATCTTGAACCAATCCCTACATAGAGTCTTGCAGCAACTTTGGCAGACCTTATGAATGGTTGTTTGGTTAAAGATCAACCAGTGTGACTGGTGATGCCTATGGAAGGTATATTAGTCAATGTTTTACCAGAGCTGGTAGGAGGTAAATATTAAGAGATTCATTGCAAGGAATTATCTTATATGATTGTGTGGGCTGGCTCAGCAATCCAACATCTGTAGTGTAGGCTGTTAGGAAGGGCAGGCTGGAACTTTGCTACAAGAGCTGACACTACTGTCTACAGGTAGAATCTCTTTTCCTTTAAAGAAGTCTCTGCTTTGCTCTCAAGGCCTTTCAACTTTCAATCAGGCCAACCCACATTATCTAGGATAATCTCCCTTCCTTAAAGTCAATTGATTATGGACTCTAATCACTTATACAAAATGCCTTCACAGCCCTACCTAGATTAGTGCTTGATTCAATAACTGGTGAGAATGTAGTCTAGCAAAATTGACACACAAAACTGATCATCACAGAAGGCTAGCTATTTTCTACAAAAGATCAATCTGTGGTAGAGAAGCCATGGGCACTGATACCAGAAATAGGGAAAGCAGGAAAGGTGCAGGAGGAGACTTGAGAATCCCAGCAGCAGCATCGGAATCGGTGGCGGAGTGATGATAGATATATGGGACAGTAAATGTGGACAGACTAGTGTTCTACCTCATGCATGTTGAGACCTGAAAAGGCTTTGCCTACCTGCTCTAGGAATAGAACCATTGCTTGTCAGGTAGTTCCTCTGTGTTAGTTCTAAGTTCCAAACATCAGAGTTGATTGTAGTTTCTTTTGCGTTCTGTATTGAGTTATCGATACAACTTCATAACATGTTTAAATGCTTCTTCAGAGTTGAAAGCATTTGGCTAAAATGCTTTTTCTTCCACATTGCTATCATCCCCTTGTCTCCTGGTCTTGGCTGTCACTCACTGACCTCTTGGCAAATGGCTCACTGTCTCTCCTCTGGATCCAGGCTTTTAGCCTTGTTGGAAGATTTCAGGGCTTAATTTGCTGGCTTCTCAGTCCCTTGATCTCACGTCTCCTGTGACTCTTATCTCCACTCAACTGTAGCCACCGATCCCAGGGTTACAACCTGGATATTATTATTGCCTTGTTCATTAATCAAACAATCAAAACAAAACAAAACCACAACCCTGTATTCTTCTAACTCTTAGACAACTCATACTCTACTCTTCTTCAGCATCTTTGCCTTCCATTATCTTTATTTCTATTTCCCCATCAGTCCCTGACTGTATTTCTTCTTATCCAATTTAGATTCTATGGTTCAGTACTTCAGCCCATTCTTCCCACTGTTGACTTTCTTTCAATTGGCTTTTTCCAGAGTTTCATTTGTGTACCTGCCCTGTTTCAACCTGCAGCACTTAGGCCATCTTGCCAACTTTCCTAGGTTTTTACATACCATGCTCTCTTGGTTTTTCTGCCTCCTTTTCTGAACACTTCCACTTTTAAGGATCTCCTTAGCTCATCTTCTTCTGCCAGAAGGTTGGTTTTCTTTGGTGGTGGTGGTGATGGAGACCAGGGGTGGGGGACGTCTTTCCTGGAGTCTGTTCTTGTTCTATTTCCCAATTTAGTTTGGAAACTCTCAATTCTGTGGCCTCAAATACCTGTCCTGTAATGTTGTTATATAGATGTGTCTCAGCAAGCTTTCTAGCACTTCAGATCCAGACCTTTCTAAGTGCTTATCAGCCAGGTGCATTTGTCTATATCACAGAAAACTTAGTCTCAACATGTCTAAAATAAATTCATCAACTTCTCCCTGGAATTCCTTCTCCTCTTGTGCTGTTAAATTTACTGGTGTCACCATCTAACCATTTTCCTAAGCCAGAAATCTGGGTACTATTTCTACACTCCTCTCTTTCCCTTATTGTCAGTTTTACCTCCTAAACATGCTTTCTAATTCTCCCCATCTCCACTGCCTTGGAGGGATCTCACATGTACCACATATGTATGTATGGCATTCGCCATACACTCCTAACTGGTTTCCTTGTAGCCCCTTGCCTGCCACCTAGTCTGTTCCTAAAATGCAAATCTCACTGTACAATTCCCCTAATGCCTTATCTTTTTAGCTCAGTAGTATAACAGAATGATTAAGAAAACAGACTTTGGAATTAAATAGAAATGAGTTTGAATCTCACTTATGTGCTATGTGATCTTGGACAAGTAACCAGTTTTAATGGTTTGTTCCCATATGTAAAACAGGAATAGTGATAGCAGGGTTGTTTTTGTTTTGCTTTGTTCTTCTTTACTTTTTTTTGTTTTTTAAGATGTTTTATGCCCTTTGACTTCTTTTACTACTGCCCCTCTTATGCTCCATGAAGCCACACTGGACTTCTCTGAGATCCCCAAAGGCGTTGAACACTATCCATGCTCCCAGCCCTCTGTCGCCATGTGGCAGCATAGATGTCATTTCCTTTGAGAAATTGTTCAGCACCCCCCTCTGCTCTTATGTGGTTTGGGTACTCTTGCTATGTGCTCCTGGATCTTTTTCCTTGAACTTCCTAATCCACATCCTGTCTGTCCTGTCCTGTGAATGCTCATTTACTCACTGCCTTCTCCTCCCACTCGATCATCCAGTGTCCACCCACTGTAAGTTCTGTGCAGATATTGACTACTGACCTTGACCATCTTGTTAAGCTTCCTGTCCCTGCTGTCCAGTGCTTAGCACAGTGTCTAGCAAAGTTTGAGCACTCAGTGAATATTTGATGAATGTTCACAAGATGTTCTCACTCATTCACTTACGTTTCCAACAAAGTGATCACATTGTTCCTTCTGTGGGAGAAAACATGCCAAAAAATATAATTCTCCTACCTCTGTGGTGGCTCCCTAGGAACCTGACTGCTTCTAGAGAGCTGTTTACACAATCAGATCAAGTGGTATTTGCTAGGAGGGAAAGCCCCAGGACAAGTCCCTTGTCTTGACCACGAAGTTCTATGTTTTCTGTCTTTCCTTTTGAAATCTTGGTTTCAGCATAGCAACATTTTTATCCTCTCACCAGAATCCTATAAATGTAATACAGAGATGTGTTTACACTAAATCCCCAATAGATTATAACATTCGGCCTTGGATGGGTAACGACAAACCTACTTTTAGCGTTACTTGGAAGGAAGTTCCTAGGTATATAACTGACAAGCATTCATGGAGAGCTGCTTCACTTTCCTGTTGAGCTTTTGGGGAGCTTTTTTTTTTTTTTTTTTTTAAGCAGTTCTACATGCTGAAAGAAAGTTCACAAATTTTAAAGGAAATGTGGCCCTTTTCATTAGCTTCTTTTACCTCATGCTGAGTCATGGATGAGAGAGAATTTGTAGGCGGCTGAGCTGTAGGAAAAGTAATACTGTCATTTACACTTGCAGGCTGTTATGCTTTCCAGAAAACTTTTTCCGTAGGTTGTGAAAGTGATTAATCTGCTGTTAAAACTGACAAAGAAGGTTCTCTGATAAGAACAAGAATTAAATGAGGGATTTTTTTTTTTTTCCTTTAAAAAGTAAGCTCCTATTTCCAGTTTTAGACTAGGAAAAAATAGGTTTCGATGTTGTTTTTTACTTTTGGTCTTTTTGCATCTGTGTGAATTTGGTCATGGCTTAAAACAATCACAGGACATTTTCTATTTAAATTATGTCTATTTATTGGCATGGTTCATGCCTTATGTTTTCTATCTAAATTATTCATTTTTACATCCTGTTCCCTCAATTTTTTCTTCCATATTTCTATATCTGGGTCTTACTTTTTAATACGCTACGCATCATCTCACTTCTCAAACCCAGATTTCTTCAACCAACTTCTCTTTTAACATTCAAACTGGTGAAGATGGTCTGCGTTCCTTCTGTGATATAAATTTCTCCCTCTCTGAAAAATCTCATTCATGTAACATTTCTACAACAGTTTAAAAAACTTGAACAAAAGTTGTTTGGTATAATTGAAATGAAACATCATTGCCTTAAGAGTTTAGAAAATATGTTTTCATGTTTTATTTACAACACGACTTGGAGATGGAAAGCTTTTCCACTGAATTCTGGCAAATATACATGTCATTTGAACGTTTCTCTAGGGACCCTACATTTCAGCTGGCAACCTAAAGGAACAAATAAAGAAATAAATTACATGGCATGGCATGACTCAACTTTTTTATAATTCTACAGAGAACCAGTGACTCATTTAGAGAATTCAGAGTCCTCAAGAAGGTAGAATAACTTGTTAGAAGTTTATTAAATTTGTTGCCTTTAGCGTATTAATGCCTGTTTTTTTTTAGTAACAAGTTTACATGGGTTGTTGAAATGCACGGGCTTTACCCTTTTTGTTTTACATTTTACTTCTTTGAAGGTTCACTATTTTATGTTAGGGTAAGTCAGGTTATTTTCCTGTTTTTTCTTCTTCTTCTTCTCCTTATTTTCTGAAGACTGACTTCTGAGCTTGAACCATTCCCTTGGCAACTGAGTGGACTCCTGGGAGTAGAGAGGATTCTCTCACAACTCTGACAGCGTGGCCCCCAGTGAAATAGAGAAATGGATCCCTTCTGTAAGCCGGATGGACCAGTCTAGGGGACTTGGCATTCTTCTTTCTGTCCTAGAGTTTGAATATAAATACTGCTTTTGCCCCTGGGGTACAAAACTTCAAAATTTTGAAGTTGAAAATGTCCAAACCGTTTACAATTGAAAACCTATTTTCCATTTACAGCTAACTATTACTGTATATTTATATCAGTATTTCATGAGGGAATAAATAGAGGACTTTTAAATGTACTGTTTTATATCCGAATTGCCAAGATTATTTCTGTTCCTTCATTAAATGTGGGTGAAATACATGCAAACACACACAGAAACACGTATCTGTGTATTTATATACATATATAAATCTACGTAAGGAGCAGCATTATTAGGTAACACTCCTACAGTTTCTTTATCCATCTCCGAATGCTGTCACATACTGCATCTTGTAATAAAAGATTACAGTTTTTTGGAGGGGGTCTCCTTGGGGCAGGATGAGGTATGGAGAGTTTCACATTCTGCTTTCAAGCAGAGCAAGGTCATTGCTACCTGCAGAAGCGGCTGTGTGCAGGCTTGTCCAAGTTTTCGTGACAATGTGGAATACTTTTTTTAAAAAATAAATTTATTGAGAGCCCAGAGTGGTGGCGAAGGAAAAGGTCAGCACAGCCCGGAGACCAGGGTTTGCAGCTCAGAGGCTTTCAGAAGCCTGGAGAATGGGGGAGACCAGCCCGAGGCGGCGGGAGTGGTGCTGACAGCCGTGTGGATGAAAGGCTGTTGGTGCTGCAGCCAGGAGTCAGTGCTGTGCCTCTGAGGTGGGAGAGCCAACTTCAGGACATTGGTCCACAAGAGACCTCCCAGCTCCACATAATGTCAAACGGTGAAAATCTCCCAGAGATCTCCATCTCAACACCAGCACCCAGCTTCACTCAACGACCAGCAAGCCACAGTGCTGGACATCCTATGCCAGACAACTAGCAAGACAGGAACACAACCCCACCCATTAGCAGAGAGGCTGCCTAAAATCATAATAAGTCCACAGACACCCCAAAACACACCACCAGACGTGGACCTGCCCACCAGAAAGACAAGATCCAGCCTCATCCACCAGAACACAGGCACTAGTCCCCTCCACCAGGAAGCCTACACAACCCACTGAACCAACCTTAGCCACTGGGGACAGACACAAAAAACAACGGGAGCTACAAACCTGCAGCCTGCAAAAAGGAGACCCCCAAACACAGTAAGATAAGCAAAATGAGAAGACAGAAAAACGCACAGCAGATGAAGGAGCAAGATAAAAACCCACCAGACCTAACAAATGAAGAGGAAATAGGCATTCTACCTGAAAAATAAATTTATTTATTTTATTTATTTATTTTTGGTTGCATTGGGTCTTCATTGCTGCGTGTGGGGTTTCTCTAGTTCTGGCGAGCCGGGGCTACTCTTCATTGTGGCATATGGGCTTCTCGTTGCGGTGGCTTCTCTAGGTGCATTGGCTTCAGTAGTTGTCACACATGGGTTCAGTAGTTGTGGCTTGTGGGCTCTAGAGAGCAAGATCAGTAGTTGTGGCGCATGGGCTTAGCTGCTCCACGGCGTGTGGTATCTTCCTGGACCAGGGCTTGAACCCGTGTCCCCTGCATTGGCAGGCGAATTCTTAACCACTGCACCACCAGGGAAGTCCCTGGAATACTTTTTAAACCAGAAGGAAAAGAAAATACCTCGTTTGTTGTTGTTTTTATTATTGTTGTTGAGAGTCTTAATTTGACTGTAGTATTTTTAAGTTAGGAACACTTTGACTTGACATTTTTATTATTTATTTTAACATCTTTATTGGAGTATAATTGCTTTACAATGGTGTGTTAGTTTCTGCTTTATAACCAAGTGAATCAGCTATACGTATACACATATCCCCATATCCCCTCCCTCTTGCGTCTCCCTCCCACCCTCCCTATCCCACCCCTCTAGGTGGTCACAAAGCACGGAGCTGCTGTCCCTGTGCTATGCGGCTGCTTCCCACTACCTACCTATTTTACATTTGGTGGTGTATATATATGACTTGACATTTTTAAATGGAAAAGGTTCTTTAGATTTTATGGAAAAATCTTTTACTTAACCAAGTGCCAGTGACAAAATTTAGACCAGAATGTAGTCATGAAGCAATAGTAATGAGATATGACTGTGGTTTAGTGGGAGAAATAAAGCCCTGTAGGCAACAGTACAAGTGCAGTAAATGATGAATCGCTACTAATTAGGTCTCATTAGTCTTACCATGTACTTCCCAAAGTTGTCCAGAATCTAATTGACATTAGATTCTGGACAACTTTGGGAAGTATAGATAAGAAAACTTGATGTTACACTAATGTAAGTCTTTAGAGTATCTGTTTTAAAATTTAGAAACAGTTGATTGTGAGTGTCCACTAAACAGCACCCATGTCACTAACATCCTTATAGAAAAGCTGTTTATGTCTCCCAAGAGAAGGGGACCCACGGAAAACTGGGTGATGTAATACATGGCAGTTGCAAATGAGTTTCTCCCTTAGTCCTAGGTATTTTCCACGACATATAATAGACCTTAACTGTTGTTCTAAAGAAAGTTGACTGTACTGAGGACTAAAACACAAGAGGTCATTTATAGTGAGTATTTTCACGTTGTTACTCTACGCGGTCTGCAAAGCCCAAGCACCACATGCTAAATCCTGTCAACATAATGTATCTTTAATTAAATACTATATTTGCAATACAATTAATAATGCGACCTGTTTCCATAACTTTATTAAGAAATTACCATAATTTTTGTGTAATAGGGTAATAAAAAAGCAGTGTGTTTTTTTTTTTTCTTTTTTGCGGTACATGGGCCTCTCACTGATGTGGCCTCCCCTGCTGCAGAGCACAGGCTCTGGACGCGCAGGCTCGGCGGCCACGGCTCACGGGCCCAGCCGCTCCGCGGCACGTGGGATCCTCCCAGACCGGGGCACGAACCCGCGTCCCCTGCATTGGCAGGCGGACTCTCAACCGCTGCGCCACCAGGGAAGCCCAGCAGTGTGTTTTGAAACAGCCTTTCCTAAAGTGGTTATGTGCTTTGTGTCTGTTGAATTTTGAATTAAATAAAGAGATTGACAGCCAGAATTATCTGCTGCAGTGTACTCAGGACTTTACATTAATAAAGGATCTTGTATTATTTTTCTTCTTTTAAAATAAAATAGATTTCTTGCTTTTCGGTGGGCTCACTAGTTAAGATATTTAGGGAATAGTTCATCTGTTGGCTTTTTGCTCTCTCCCTCCCTCTAACTCTTTCTAAAAACCCCAAGCAATATTAAATAATGTTAATTTCAAGAAGTATACAGTACATTGCACTGTGATGGTTCCTAATAAATGGAAAGTCATGCTTCTGGCTCTGTGGCCATCACTGATGTTGTTTTAATTTTCACAATGTGTTAACATGATAATTAAATACCGCCAGTGTCCTGTGAGGAAAGAATTTTAAATGACATCATACATGGAGGAAAATCTTTGATATTTAAAAATATTATCTTTTAGACTGAGATTGTACGTGGATACAGAATAATGTATCTAGCTATGACGATAGGGCTTTAATTAAAAAAAATAATTTGTAAGCTGCCTTTTTCAAGACTGAGAATGTCACCCTCAGCTAAACAGAAGTAATTTACATCAGAGGTGTGTGTGTCCTTACTCTTCATGAAACAGTGTCTCTCTTCAGAAAGTAATTGTTCTCCTTGCAACATATTTTTTTTCTCGGCACTGAGAGTCCCGCTCCTGCCCTTCTTTTGCCCTAATACTTGTCTCTTAATTCTATCAGATTAGTTGTCAACTACAGTTAAAGACAGCTGTTACCCTTCACAATCTGTCCTGATCTAATTTTGCAGATTTGTTTTAGGTACTTGCTTTTAGTGTAGAAGTGGCTAACAGAACAACTTTGGAACCGCAAAGTGTAGATTCAGACACCAATATTAGATTATTCTGTAACCTTGGACAAATTACTTAAACTCACTAGACCTCAGTTTCCTCATCTATAAAATGGGAATAACAGGCCCTTTGCTGTACGTAAAGCACTTAGGTAAGGACTAGCACATAGGATGTCTCAGCTATTATTAAATTCCTGCCAAACTTGATTGCTCTCCTGTGTGCCCTATCCTTTTGTCTGTGCCTCTGCTCACATCTTTTGCTTGAAACAGAATCCACCCTCCTCTTGCAAGGCAGGAATGTGCAATTGTAAACACGAAGCCATCTTTGTGTCCACTCCATGAGACAGCTCAGAGAGCCCCTCTCTCTGCCTGCCAGTTTGGAGCTAATGCATCTGAAACCTTAATAACTTCTCTTGTGTTTCTTAGTATTCTCAACTGTTACGCTGTAGGCATTTGCTAGTGTTATTTTGCCTCTTTTGCTGGTATGTCAGCTCCTTGAATCCAGGGAACTCATGTGATGAATTTCATCCTACTCCAAAGAGCCCATTTGCCTTGTGATCTGCTGTGCTTATTTAATTAGCAAAGAGTGCTTTTCTTTATATCTTATTTGAAACACTTTTGAATGTACATGATGTGTTCTATATTTTTACATTAATCCTATCACTTCTGGGCATTGGCAAAGGTCAAAAAATTAGGAGGAACCAAAATAGATACATTTAGTCCCTTTAAGCAATATGTGAGTTCCTCTTGTGTTTCCTTCCCTCATTTAGCTCTCAGTAGCTTTGGAAAAGGATGACAAATTCCTTATTAAAAGAAAATGAAAGCAGATCTGTTACTTCTGTGAATGATGTTCTTTATCGATGGTCAATTAGGCAAAATATTTAAATACTATATATACGGTTAATGCACATATATACTGTATGAAAACTGTACAGGAAACTCTGTGCCTGAATGATATATTTTTTGTGTGTGATGTTCATGTGGGTTATAAACCAACAGTTACATTCTGGAAACTCTAATGCTGTTATGTCTTTAAAAATATTATACTCTGAAAGAATATTTTAACACTGTATCCCATGATAAAAGTTATTTTGCATTATTTCTTTATGCTGATAACTTATGAGGCTTAAAACAGTTTAATCTTTAGACATTGAAGCTACTTGATTATATTTTAAAAACAAATCATAAAATCATAAAACATGATAGTGTGGCAAATTCTATTGGGAAATGTTTTATTATTGGATTTTTTAAAGGCTGTAGACTTTATTAAAAATAACAAAATTTGACTTAAAGACATGAAATGCATAGCTTGTATATCTTGTTTGAAAATACGAAGGTTTTACTATTTGCCGCATTTTTTGCTTGATTTTATTTTTGCTTTCTTTTGTCATTGTTTTTTTGTTTGTTTTTGCAACAGTGTTTCCATGTCTGCTTCTTGTTTCTGTTGCATTGCATAGCACTCTTGTACATAGGTTTAAAAAATCTCTGTTTCCTCATTGCTAAATGATAATTCATTTATTCTAGGGTTGTAATTTCATCATTATAGATCCAGGTAAGTGATCAAAGCAGACCAAAAAGTATGGTTTGTTTCATAATGGCTTTTTAGGTTAGGTTTTCTCTTTATAGATGCTTCTTGTTTACATAGAGCACACCTAAGAATAATTTACATATTCTTCCATATTTCCTAAAGCAAATTCTTTCCATTGTTTCAGATAGACAAGTTATTGCAAACGAGCTATTTCACTTTACCCTTCATTAGAGGAAAAACAACAGTACAGGCAAGGAGATAAATGGTTAACTGACACCTCGTTTCTGATTGGGAAATACTACGAAGTGATGAGGGAGTATGGCAGCTGTAACCCAAGCTGCATGTAGCAGTGCAGACTCAGTGTTGCTAGATCCCTGGGACTGAGTTCTACTTAAATAGACTGTGACTTCTAAGACTTAATTTGAGATTTGACATCATTGGAAAACAATCAGTTAGTGCTTTATTTAACAAAACCAAATTGGTCATGCTTTTCTAATGCCAAATCCCAATTTTGGTTGAACTATTTAGATAGTCTAATAAGTATGTGAAATAAATACAGTATAATTTGGGTTTTTTCCCTCTCCCCCCTGAGGGTTTATATAGGAATCTCCACAACCAGATGATAGCGTTCCAAATCAGAGACAAGATTATATCATTGGATTTTGGCTGCAGTCAAATCATTTAGGTCATTTGGGACACGTATGTTGTGCTTCCCCACAAAATTGTCTAGCCCCTCTGTTAAAACATATGTATGACTGCTGTAATACTTGGATTTCCCAAAAGAAACAAATCATTCACTTTGTTAAAGGAACCATGGATTACTTAATGTGAAAAACATCACTTAACTTTAACTACCAGACTCGAGACCTTCAGTTTTTACAGCCCTTTTCCATGATTCTGTTTCTCTCTGTTCTGACACCCTAGGTGTCTGAACAATGATCGTTTCAATTATATTTTCTTGGTTTCCATCAAATCAGCTACACTAGTGGATCTCGTTTGCTCCGTACTTATTCATGTTTGGAAATAGCATTGTACAAAATAAAAGATACTAGAAAAAGATCTGCTGGGACAGAATTTGTACAGGTATAAACTCTCTAGTTGATGCTGTGGGAGCCTTTTTCTTTCAAACTTTGCCCCTCATTTGGGCCTCATCATTTCTTGCCTGGATTATTGCCATAGCTTCTCATCTGGCTTCCTTTATGCCCTTCGTAAATATATGGCTTCTAGATTAATATTTCTATAACACAGTCCTGGTCCTATCATTCTAACATGTGGCTTCATAACAATCTACCTGTTATACAGATAGAAGGAATATAGTAACGATGATAACGATGACAATAATAATTAGTGAATGCTCTTAGATGCTCCATCTCAAATATCGGATGTCTTGAGATAACAGAGTGGAATTCAATATCAGAGGGTTTAACATTGAGGTATTTGGCGTGGGTCTGAATGCATGTGTGTAGTGTGGCTGATAGATCATCTGATATACATGAGAAGTGAGTGGGTGGGGAGTTGACATTTTGTTAGAAGTGCATGCTTGGTGTTTTGATAAACCATTGCACCTCCTCAAATCTTTGTTATCAGAAACGTTGTCAAGAAAATATAGCATAATTCAGGACAGCAGGAAAATCTTAATTCTTTCCATCCTGGTCTTGGTTTTGCAACTAAACGTGTATGCTAAATAGGAGGTTATTGCATTTGAGTGTTCATATCTGTTAAAGCAGATTGACTACTTGGTTACCACATTGTAAACAGCTTTTTTGAAGAATTTTTAAATTTATCATTTATGATATATTAAAAGAAAAAGTAAGATATAAAACTGCATATAAACAGTGTTCACATTTAAACACCAACACCCATACCAACCACGTGCTTGCACACATGCACACATACACACAAACATACTCAGACACACACACACACACAAACATACACACAAATATACATGTAAATGCATAGAAAAAAAAAGCTTGGAAATTAACCAAAATTTACAGTTACTGTCACTAAGGTTTTGAATTATGAATTTTTTCATTTTCTTTATTAATTTTTTTAATATTTCCTGTATTTTCTACAATGAGTATTACTGTTTTAATGAGGAAACTGCAACTTAAATGAGGGCTCACCTAGCGCTCTCATTCAGTGAGAAATGAGTGAATTATATTATTCACTCATTATATTAATTTGTTCAAGAGTGAATTATATTATTTTGTTCAAACATCACTAAAAAATCATTGAGTTACACAATAAATAGTCCAAGTTGAATTATCTTTTTATAAGGTAAAATAACATTTTAAATAGTTCTGCTGCCTGCCATCTATGATCAATGCTTCTGGGAAATTGTATGTTTTGCTGCTTTTTTTTTTTTTTTTTAAACGACTGGGGTATGGAGTGAAGAAATCTAGCAATAAAATGAAAAGCTCTATAGATTACATCTCTGGTGCCTGGGATCATTTGTGGTAATTTTTCTTTTTATTCCTGTGATTTTCCTTTTTTATCACCAAATAGTGATACAGTTGATACCTCGAACCCACAAGGGCAGACACACACACACAAAAAATTAAGAAAAAAGAGGATAACTTCATAGTTACTTCATACTTAAATATATTTATTTATTAATTCATTAATTCCTCAGTGATGTTTTTTTTTTCTCATTTTTTTTTCCTCAATGATGTTTTGATAGCCTGCCGTGCCTTAATCTTTGTGCTACCATTTTCTGAGTGTTATGAAAGGATAATAGATGAATATTAGAATATGGTCCCTACTCTCAACTTCCATTGTTTAGCACCACAGTTCTTAAACTTGAGCGTGCGTAAGAATTACGTAAATAATGGCATTTATCTGGTATACATTGGATATCAGAGGAAGCACAGGCTAGAGGAAGATGTTTGAATTCAGCTGCTTATGTGATGTTCAAAAAAGAAGGATTTTTAGCCAGCACTTGAGGCAGAAGGAGCTGAGGAATGGAGAAGATAGGGACTTGCCTAATGTCTTCCAGTAGTTACAGAGTAAAATAAAGGACCCTGGCCCTTGGCCTCTTAAGACAGTGCTTTTTGGCTGGCTCGAACTCAGCTCTCTGTTTAAAAAATGAATGGGTTGCAGTGGAGCAGTGTTTTCCAAGTAGCGTTTGTCAGACTTCTGGGAATCTGAGAAGTTTCCACTGGTTTTCTGCCTGTTTTCCCTGGCTATAGTTGAATTCATCGAGGCCAGGAACCATAACTTGTTACCCAGCAGTTGGCAAAATTCCTGGCATTTAGAAGGTGGTCAGTTAATGGTTGATGACTGTATGAATGACACCGTTTTTCAAAAAAAAAAATTTCTTAAGTCATATATTTAGGGGCAACTAATGTATTTCTCTGCTATTGTGTGGCTTGGGAAAATGCAGTGTGTTCTCTGAAAGGAAAAGATATTTGGAGGTACGATTTTTTTTCTGTGTAAATAAAGCTATTTTGTCTTAAATATTAGTATACACATTCATTTTATAAAACAAAATGAAAGGGAAAAATGCCTGTTTTCTTAATAATAACCACTCAGTGTTTTTTCTTATTCAGATATTGGAGTTAAGTCATGCTATATGTACAAGTTTATGTCCTTTTATTTTCTTGTAACATTATAACATAAGGGGATTAGCATTCTGTAACGTATATAGATCTTGAGATGTATGAAAGTGAATCTTGAAAATAGTATCAGAATGAGAAGTGTCTCAGTTTATACACCATTACAGAGGACCTCAGGTATCAGCGTTCATGGAATCAAAGGCTTTCCTGAGATGCTCTACGTGCAACCAGAGATCTTTGAATTCTTCCCTTCAAATCCCCTCATCTTTTTATAAGATGAAATTGAGGAAATTGAGACCCAAAGAACAACATAAGTGAATTTGTTTTGACCCAGGGCTTTCAGACCTTGTTGTCCCAATTTAAATTTGTGTCCCAAAGAATATTTATCTGTATTTGTTATTGTTTTCTATTTTGTAATGCTAAAAAGAAAGAAAAAAGGATAAAACGGCTCTTCATTTTACCTTTGGAAGGAAGTTCCACTGAAGAAATGAGCCCCCAAATGATTGAACTCTATCAGCCATTTGTAGGATTTCAGGTGTTGAAGGGTTTTAGTAGTGGTGCTGCTACCCTGATCTTGGCCTAGCCATCATTCCCTTGCTCTTCCACAGGGCTCGGTCACCATGTACCGTGGCCAAAATAATGGTGGTCCCGCCCATGAGCTGTCTTCAGATTTCCAGCTGACAGTGTCTATCTAGAAAAGAGAAAACAAATTCTTTACTACTTCATATTTTAGCACATTTACCACACCGCGTGATCTAAAATATCACACGGACTCTATCTGCAAAGCTTTCAAAAATACAAATGGACAGAATAGCATTGGGTGGTTTGAGGGGCCATTCACACCAGGACTCTTGTTGCTCTTGTCATTGGTATTTTAAGGAGACTATCCATATATTGGAAAACACTGTGCCAATTTCCCTTCACACCTGAAGTTATAAAAACTCAATCCTATTACCTAAATAGTTGTCCAGAGGAAGCGAGTAGGGAGCTACCTTAAGTGTGTTCTCCGTGATTGAGTGACAAAGACAGGCGTGAGAGAAACCTTTGCTTCCAGATCAACTCCTCCATTGCCTCACCCTTATTTGGCCACACCGACGGGCAGAAATGAATCTACCCCCATGTGGTCATTGCGGGATTTATCCGGGCATTTGCTGAACCTGCTCGCAATTTATTTTTATTTCTTCCGATAGACGTGGATTTGGCACAGGAGAGTGAATTCTTTCTGGAACAGCAGATGTGCCTGGTGCACTCGTTTGCTATAACCATTTGTGCTGTGGTTGAAAAAAAATTTTTTTAGGAGTGCAGAATTGTTGAAGGGGGAGGGTTAAAAAACCGAAACCATTTTAGCGATTGTGCAAAGTTAGAATGTGAGTAATTTTGCTGCAGTTAGTCATTATGTGCTTTCATAGCTTGTTTTACAAGGATAAAGGGATATGTACAGGTTTGGTGACTAGAGCTCTTATTTGTCCCTAATAGTTGCTCTTTACGAAAACATTTTCTACCCTTTCTCCTACTTGGTGACAAAAGTGCTCTCTCCTTAGAAATTACACCCTTCTGTGATTCAGCCCTTTTATCTGTCTACAGTAACTGGACAAACAGCCTCCATTTCTGAGAATAAATATATTAGCAGAAGAGAAACTTCATTTTCCCATACAATCTATAATATGGATGATGTATATTCAAATCATAATAATGTAGTGATCATTTAAAAATGAGCCTTTTTTCTGCAAAAAGGAAAAAAAAAAACAGCAAACATCTAGTGACTGTGCTGTGAGCTTATTGTGCTGTAAATATGGTGTCCTTGTTTATTTGAAACATTCAATAGGTCTTAGCAAATTTTTGCTCACCGTATTCTCTGAGAACTGTAACACACCACCTATTGCTTTTCTTTTTACTTGCTTTCGGTCACCCAGATTCCTTTGGACATATGTGAACGAAGGGTCTGTTTGTTTCCACTGAAGCAAATATAGCCACTTGCTCACACTGGTGGCTTCCCTCACTGAATTCCACTACTATTTTGGAAACTCCTGTATGAAAACACAGCAACCCAACCTGTCCCCATTTGAGCCTCGTGGGTGATTTCCATGCAATACTGCCCAGTGTCTATATACTGAGGTTCACTTTTGTTACAAAACAAAACTGGATTTGTTGCCTTTTGGTAAGCTTGTTACTAAGTCGGGTCATTCTGGTGTGATGGCAGGGACACTGGTATTAGAGTTCCAACAACAGTGGTCTTGGAAAACTGGATTCTAATTCTGACCTGTCAAGGCCTTATCACCTTGGGCGAATCTTTCCTGAGTCTAGTTTCCTTGAGGAGAAGGTAGAAATTTATGACCTTCAAATTCCTTCAAGCTCTAATACTCTGTGATTCTGTGAAGAATATCATGTATTTTAGTGATATACAAATAAGTCAACTTTATTTCTTCTTATAAATGCCTTTGTGTCTACATCTGCACCAGACAGCTCTCTTCAGACTGTGTCTCAAAGGTGAGCACATTTTAACTTCCACCCTGACAGGCAAACTTCAGCAATGAGAAACCCCTATAGGACTTGGGGGTTTCCTGGAAGGATCTCACTCTTTTACTTACCTTTCTGTCTTTTAATGGCTTCTGAGTAGCAACAATAGACTGGAATGGTTGGTTCTATCATGGTAGTTGATTATAACCAAAAGCTACTGAACCAGCCTCACCACATTTCCTATTACCTACAGCTAAGAAACCTAAAATGCATAAACTAACTCAGAATACTTTTAAAAAAATTAGATTGAATTACAGAATCCTCTATCATACTTAAATACTTCTTGGGTAAATAACTAAGGGTTTGGCTTCACAAAGCTGGTGAGAAGGGACTTCCCTGGTGGTCCAGTGGTTAAGGCTCCATGCTTCCACTACAGGAGCGTGGGTTCAGTCCCTGATTGGGAAACTAAGAACCTGCATGCTGCGTGACTTGGCAAAAAAAAAGCTGATGGGGAAGGTAGAAGAGTATGGAGTGGTTAACATTTAGCCAACTACTGCCATTCTTGTTTTATTTCATTGAACCTCTCTTTTGTAGAGTTTGTCAATAATGCATTCTTGAAATCATTCATTCATTGAATAAATACGTATGGAGTATATTTTTGCTGGACATTAAGTATATATTGAATGAGAAACACAAAGTCCTTGCCTGTTTGAAGCCCAGAGGGGAAGATGACATTAAAGAAGGAATTGCGAAACAGTGGACAAGGGCTGTCATAAGGGAAGTACGGCCTGTTAAAGGACACCAGTGATGGACACCTTACTGAGACATGGGGACTCAGGACTGACTGGCTTTCCAGAGTGTCATTCATTTGAAACCTGAAGGATGGATACTGGTTAGGAGTTGGGAGGTGAGGCAGGTTGGAAAGCGTCCAAGTCCGGTAACTGCAGGATGGCTGGAGCATCAAGTTCCAGGGAGAGGGAAGGAAGAGAGGAGACTGGAAAGCAAAGCGATGGCTGTATCAGGAAAAAGAAATTGAACTTCATCCTAAGAACAATGGGAACCTTTGGGAGATTTAATAAAAGAAGGCAACGATCAACTTGGATTTTAGGAATATTCTGATTGCAGCAGAGTGTACTAGTGACCAATAAGAGGTCATATTTAAAAATACCTGTATCCACATATGTGTGTATGTATGCAATATACATATATATGTATATATACATATTGCAGTAAACTAGGGCACCAGTGATGGTGGACAAAACTAGGGTATCACCACATCAGTAGTGAGAACTGGAAAGGCTGAAGGTAATTACGAGATGGAATCAACAACCTTTAAAATACCAAGGGGAGAAAAATTAGTATGGACATATTTATAACATTCAGTCACATTACTATAAGTCTCTGAAATACCTACTAACCTTAAATATTACTGGCTTACAATTTTATCAGTATACATATGTACTCTTACTTTGCTTCTCTTTATAGACCATTGTTTTGAATACCTGTTTCCTTGCTTACCAGTTGTATAACATTCCGTCAGAACAATGCACCATGTTTTTCTCAGGCATCCTCTACTATTTTATTTTTAGACATACAATCAGTGTAAGTTATGGGCATTTTAATGGCTCTTCATTGCCAGTTTACCCACCAAAGGAATGATTCCAACTTCCGGTGCTACCAGTCATGTAATAATGCACCTGCACAATCATATTCGCACAGAGAGGGTGTTTTATTATTTCTTGACTAGGTGCTTCAACTCCAGGTGCTTTTCACTAACTCCCTGGCCTGATTGGAGAAAAGCACATAGGCCCTTGAGGGGATGACTCAGTGCATGAGGTCACTTGCTATGGGAGTAGGCTCTTCTCTTGCCACATTCCTAGATTATAGAACACACTCAGATTGAATTAACCCTCATCACAGTGGCGTTTTATCCAGTGCAACTCCCATGCATGCTGGGGACTAAGTGTTCTGTACTGTACGGGTATTTATATAAATAGGAGCCCTGGACACCTCTCCAAGTCAAAACTGTTGACATACCACCTTATTTGATGTTTATTGGGGGGAAAACACTCCTTAAAATACTGGCTTTCTTGGTTTTAACATGATGACATGCTAGTTTTATGAACATGTGGGTGCAGGGCCCACCTGGGTCGTTGCTTCTCTGTTGAATAGTTAGGGATTAAGAAAGGAGGACTTCAGGCAGCATCTTGGTGCTCCCAACTGCCTTGATTTTATTTCTGAGAAAACAAGTTGAGGTACTGGCATCCATGTCTTCAGTTGTCCAGGGAGCCCTTTGTCTTCGAAGTATCATATACCATTCAGAATGCTGTGAGAATTAATTAAGTGGAGAGTTTCTAAGACAAAAACTGCCCTGGACTACCACACCAGACTGTACTGCTTTTTCAATTTCAGCCTTCTGAAGTTACTGAGAATAGCCCCTCGCTAGCTGTTGTACGTGTTCCCAAAGCACTGCAGTGTGAAGTGAACAAGTACTGATACAATGCACAGAAGTTAGACATTTTTGTATCTCTCTGACAAGAGCTCTTTGGGGGACTTGTCAGGTGTGTGTGTGTGTGTGTGCGGTTTAGGTGTCCATCAATGACTGAAAATTAGCATATTAGTAGTGTCCCCATCCCCATATTGGCAGCATTGTTTTGAACTCAGTGGCACCAGTTAAAATACTGTGATTTTAATTTCAAAAGTAATCTTTGAGATCACTTTAACGATTCACCAGTTTTCCGCTGCTATTCATGAGCTAACTTTTTCTTTTAATGTAGAAAATTCAAAAACATATGAAGACAAAAATAAAAATTTCTGTTAATTGTATCAGCTGATGCCATTTTTTAACCTTTTAAAAGTATTTTAGGGCTTCCCTGGTGGCGCAGTGGTTGGGAGTCCGCCTGGTGATGCAGGGGACACGGGTTCGTGCCCCGGTCCGGGAAGATCCCAGATGCCGCGGAGCGGCTGGGCCCATGAGCCATGGCCTCTGAGCCTGCGCATCCGGAGCCTGTGCTCCGCAACGGGAGAGGCCACAACAGTGAGAAGCCCACATACCGCCAAAAAAAAAAAAAAAGTATTTTAAAATCATTTTTAATTTTTCCTATGTCCCATCCTTTTTTTCTATGTACAGACAAACACACCCAAGCTGGGATACTACAATGTTATTTTTTGGTGTCTATTAATTTTTAAAGTAATTTATTTCATATATTATTTAAAATATATATTTACATGCATATGTATATATGCACATATCAGAGGACGATCTCTATATATTTTTCACAATATGTGATTGTGTTAGAAACTTTGGAAAATAGGAGAAGTATATGCTCCAAAATCACCCCCTTAAATTAACCACTGTTATCATTTTGGGAACAAATCCTTCTAGCTCTATACGTGTGTATGTGTATACGAGAGATACAGATAGATGCATATATTGATTAACACATATAAAACAATGTTCCCTAATGTGATTTTAAAATGTATAAAATTGTTGATTTTTCTTTCTTTCTTTTCTTTTTTCCTTTCTTTTCTTTTCCCTCCCTCTCTCCCTCCGTCCCTTCCTTCCTTCTTTCCTTTCTACTATAGTAAGATATACATAACAAAATTCACCACCTTAATCATTTTTAAGGATACATTTAAGTGGTGTTAAGTATATTCACGTCGTTGTGCAACCATCACCACCGTACATCTTCAGAACTTTTTTTTCCCCCAAACTGAAAATGCATATCAATTAAATAATTACTCCTCATTTCCCCCTCCCCTGACCACCCTGGTAACCACATTCTACTTTGTCTTCATGAATCTGATTACTTTAGGTACCGTATATCATTGGCATCATACAATATATGTCCTTTTGTAGCTGGCTTATTTCACTTTAGCGTAATGTTTTCATGGCTCATTCATGTTTTAGCATGTGTCAGAATTTCTTTCCTGTTTTAGGCTGAATAATACAACCTTGTATGTTTATACTACATTTTGTTTATTCATTCATCTGTCAGTGGACACTTCAGTTGCTCCCACATTTTTGGATATTGTGAATAATTCTGCTATGAACATGGGTATACAGGTGCTTGTTAGTGTCCCTCCCTGCTGTGAGCTCTTTGGGGTATATATCCAGCAGTGGAGTTGCTAGATTGTTGCTATGTTTTGAAACATTTTAATGATACAGTATTCCATTATATGAATATACCATCATTTATTTAACCAATCCCCATGTATTGATTATTTAAATTGCATATAATCTTTTACTTTTATAAATTACATTACCATGAACATTTCTTGAAATCTGAAGATTTAAACATCCATGGTATTTCCTTAGGTTAAATTCTTAAAAGGTAGAGACTTTGTTAGGGCTTCTGATACATATCACCAAATTAACCCACAGATTGCCCATAGGAAGTTTATAGAAACAAATATCACGTTGGTTCCTAAGTCTAAATTATATAAACATTGCCCTTTGAAGACAATTGGGATAAAAGCCTCCCATCACCCATAGCCCCCAACTCCAGGTATGATTCCCTATTCTGCTTAACAACAGAACCTAAAAATGTGGTTCTTGACTCTGGTATCAACAAAAAAATCATTTGTTCCTCCCCTTTTTAATTTCCAGATTTCACTCCCCAAGTGGATGGGTCTAAGATAATTTGTATCTAAAAAGCTCTAAATGCAAGATACTTGGTATTTAAAGAGTGCTCAATGATTCTGTTGTGCAGTCAGACTTGAGAAGCACTTCTCTAAATGTAGAGTAGCATACTCATATATTGTTCTCTTAGTCTGTTGGGTTGTTTTCTAGCTCACGGGGTCATCTATCAAGTGGATAAGGTGTGACTCGAATGAGTGAGGAATGCAACCGTCAGTATTAAACCCTGAATTATGGAAGATAATCAGTGAGGGGACTCAAGAAAGCAAAATTAAGTCATTTTCTATATTCAGGCCTTGGAGAAAGTGTTAAGTAATTTTTCTTGAGCAAAAAACAAATAGCAAATAATGTATGCATGGCTTTATAACTGAAATGGGTAAGCCATGGTTCTCTTTTTTTTTTTTTTTTTCTCACTGTATAAACTCAAACACCAAGCTTGTCCATTTACTTATCCAGTCATGATTTGTTAAGACCTGGTGTGAATCCTTATGATGAGATCAAGCTCTTTTTGGCCAGTAAAACTCACTGCAAGTATTCAGAATTTACCCTTAGAATCACTGGAGTTTGAATGTCCTTCTGACTTTTTTTGTAGAGGAATAAATAGTATTAGAAGAACAAGAAGTGTGACATGCTCCCCTCAACTCTGTGCCTTGTCCAGTGAAGCTCATTTCTTGTTTGGGTTATAGAAAGACTCTCATTTGAAGAAAAAGATAGGAGGAGAAAATGACAGTATTCCCTGGTCTTCTTTGTTGTTCCGATGAGGAGTCCGTCTGGAGAAGTAATAGGAATTTTTCAGTGTCACTCAATTCTAAATAGTGGCAAAGCTGGAATTGTTTTGCCCCTGAGCTCTACTGCATGACCCTTCAATTTAATTGCTCATCCTCCCTGGTGATATTTCTATCTGCCAGTGTCCTTAACTGAGAATGGAAGTTGCAAAATTTGGCTTCCTGGTGTTTGCAATCAGTCAATCAATCAATCATGAGCAAAGCTTTAAAGTCAGAAGAGGAATGTTGCATCCATTTTTTATACGACAGCAATCAGCTGGCACAGTACAGCAGCTGCCTTAGACTATGAACTCTTATTGTGTACAGTTCATGTCACTCTATTGTTTCCCAGATAACGGCACTGAGTATCACTTGCTGTCTGTTGTCCCACTTACTCCATTATTTTTCTTCTAGGAGAGAAATATTTTTCTGTACCCACATAGACTGAGAAGGCCTCTTGTTTGTGTTTTTGTGAATTTCTCATATGTGGTTTATTTTACTTTTTCTTTACCCGAGAGAGGTAGAATTGTTTTTAAAACTTCTAACTATGGAATAGGCTACCTGGGTTGAGTCCTGGATCTGACACCTGCTAGCTGTGTAACCTTGGGCAGTTACTTAATTTCTCTGTACTTCAGTATCTTCATCTGGGAAATAGGGGTAAGTAGTAGTTTCTGTCTCAAGGGTACTTGTGAGGAGTAAGTATAAACTGCATTGAATACAAAATATTTACAGAAAGTAAATGTTACAGAAGTGTTTGCTATTATTATACATCTTTTTAAAGATACCAGTAGGTATTTTAATTTGTTTTTACTGCCACAGTGATATACAGATAAAATACATAACTACAAGTGACAAATGGTCATCAGGTCTTGTTCAAATAACTTGAAACAGTTGTCATGAAAAGAAAATTGAAGTTGAAATATTTGTAACCCTATCTTCTAACAAATCAACCATCCCTCTTTCCATAGTTTGTCTGGTCCTTGTCCATATGGAAATACCGTTCTGTGTAGCCTCAATTGTATTGTACACATGATTGATTTCCCATTCTGTGGTTTTCATTTAATATTTACATTTTCATTTAGCATCTTAAGCATGTTTTCATGTCTTTATAATAGCTGGAATCAAAATGTAATGAAGGAGCTTTGAGTTTTATGTTGCTGTGTATATGTCAGGCTTTAGCTTTTGTATATTTTCCCCTTTGTTACCTTAGAAAGTTTCCTTTCTAAGTAGAAATCAGTTTTGCTCATTACACCAAATTTTGTCAAAAAATTGAATGAATTAAGAATTATTTGAGTGCAGTGACTTTGATTCACTTTGTCTTATTGTGACTTTAGCAACTAGCTCAGTGCCTGACACAGAGCAGAATTTCAATAAATTTTTGTTTAATAAATACCTTGGATTCATTAAATTTGAGGAGATTGGGATATTGTAATTATTTGATAGTTAATTCAAAATGTGTTTCTTTTCAGTACATGTTAAAGATTATTTTAAAATGCTTTAGTCTCTTTCTTTTCATGGTACTTTTTTTTTTTTTTTTTTGCGGTACGCGGGCCTCTCACTGTTGTGGCCTCTCCCATTGCGGAGCACAGGCTCCGGATGCGCAGGCTCAGCGCCCATGGCTCACGGGCCTAGCCGTTCCGTGACACGTGGGATGTTCCCAGACCGGGGCTCGAACCCGTGTCCCCTGCATTGTCAGGCAGACTCTTAACCACTGCGCCACCAGGGAAGCCCATTCATGGTACTTTTATTTAAAATTTGCCCATTGACTATTTCTGTAGGAGTTTGAGCTGGCATCAAGTAAAATTTACATATACAGTCCGACCATTGAAATGAAAATACCTCAAATGCTTCTTTGAAAGATAGTAGTGTTAATAAATTCAAAAGGTAAAGTCCTTAAACTGTTTAGAGGGAGGGAGAGACTAATGAGATTACTGTAATTAAGTATGCATGAACACATTATTGACTGGGAGATTTTTGCAGAAACTAACGCCTGTGGCCATAATACGCCTCCAGTCAAAAATGTGTTAAATAATGTAAATTGATACAGCCACTATGGAGAACAGTATGGAGGTTCCTTAGAAAACTAAAAATAGAGCTACCGCATGACCCAGCAATCCCACTACTGGGCATATACCCTGAGAAAACCATAATTCAAAGAGTCATGTACCACAATGTTCACTGCAGCATTATTTACAATAGCCAGGACATGGAAGCAACCTAAGTATCCCTCGACACATGAATGGATAAAGAAGATGTGGCACATATATACAATGGAATATTACTCAGCCATAAAACGAAACGAAATTGAGTTATTTGTAGTGAGGTGGATGGACCTAGAGTCTGTCATATAGAGTGAAGCAAGTCAGAAAGAGAAAAACAAATACTGTATGCTAGTACATATATATGGAATCTAAAAAAAAAAAGAAAAAATGGTTATGTTGAACCTAGGGGCAGGATAGGAATAAAGACGCAGACATAGAGAATGGACTTGAGGACACGGAGAGGGGGAAGGGTAGGCTGGAATGAAGTGAGAGAGTAGCATTGACATATATGCACTACCAAATGTAAAATAGATAGCTAGTGGGAAGCAGCTTGGTGCTTTGTGACTGCCTAGAGGGTGGGATAGGGAGGGTGGGAGGGAGACGCAAGAAGGAGGGGCTATGGAGATATATGTATACATATAGCTGATTCACTTTGTTACACAGCAGAAACTAACACAATATTGTAAAGCAATTATACTCCAATAAAGACGTTAAAAAATGTGTTATATCAGAGTTCCTTGATTGTCAAGTAATAAGAGAAATGAGATAGCTAACATTTTATATATTTGGTTGTAATATGACAAGAGAAATGCACTTTTCTTGGGAGACCATTACTTATTTATTCAAATGTTTGTTACATGCCTACTATGTACTGTGATATGAAAAAGCCAGTGGAAAAGCAGCAGCGAATAGAAGGGACAATCTCTAACTTTATGAGAACAGACATACACAAGTGTGATATGTGTAGAAGAGCTCACTGCGCCAGAGGATTTGGGCAGAGGTTCACTGAGGAATCTGACACTCAAGCTGAGACTTCAGGGGTTCTTAGGAATTAGCTAGATATAGAATCCAGAGAGAGGTGGGAAGACCCAGAGGTATTATCCATGAGACAGGAGAGAATCTAGCACATCAGACATGAAAGGAAGTCAGTGTCAGAGAGTAACATGACATGTACCTCTTGAGAGTGACATGACATGGACCTCTCAGGGAGAGACAGAAGAAATAGATTGAGTCCAAATCACTCTACTAAACCACTGAAGATTTTTAAGCAGGAAAGTAATGTGATTAAATCTGCATTTGAGAGAAATCACTCTTCCTACAGAATGAAGGATTCATTGAAGGGGAACAAGCATAGATACTGGGAGACCAGTTTGGATGCTGTTGGATAATTCCTGGTGAGAGGTGGTGGTGTCTTGGAATTGAATTACAGCAGAGGAAATGGTTGAAATGCAGACAACTTTGAGAGATATAGAATTTCCTATTTAGGGAATAGGATCCATGGGATTTGATACTTGAATGGGATGTGAAGGAGAGGCTGAAGAATGACTCCTAGTGTTCTCATTTGAACAGTGCTGGGGTGGATGCGAAAACCAGATGAAAGGCATGAAAAGCAGATTCAAGGGAGATGATAAAACAGTTTTTAACATCTTGAGCCTGAAGAGCGAATGAGACATCCAAGTAGACACATGAAATAGACAGTTGAATACTGGGGTCTAGCATTTCAGGTACAGATGGATTCTGGAGAGAGAACTTCAAGAGAGTCATCATACATGGGAGCTATTTCAAGTTGTGGGCGTGGTCCTGGAGAGAGTTAATAGAGGAGAGGAGGTCCTATGTCAGATAAAAAGGATCTTTATTCAGGGGCGATTGGGCAATATGTTGACTGATGTTGTCAGTAGCACTTTTATAGAATGATCGGAAAAGTACTTCTAGCAGAAAGCTAGCAAGAGCCTGGGTCCTTGATGTCACTGTTGAACAGACATAGTGGTTCTTGGCTGCCCTTTCTATTACAAAAGACAAATTTCTATCTATGACCGTGATAATTTGATTTTCTGTAGCTTACAGTTTGACTTCTTCCCAACTTATAAAACATGCAAGTCAGTTATGAAAACCCTGTAAGGTATTTGCTTTAATGGAGGTATGTACAAAGACCATTGGCGGTATAGCCTGAGGACCATAGAAAATCCCCAAAATCCTTCCAGGGGATTTTTATGTCTTTTTATGTTTTTATTTTTCCATTAATTATTTTGTAAATATCTTCAACATGTAAAGCTCTTTTAGGCTAATGGGAAGAGGATAGGATGTCTCCCTGTCCCCCAGCAGTTTATAGTCTGGTATAGGGGCTAATACATAGTAACTGTTGAATGGATGTCTCCAGACTTCCGGAAAGACATTACAGAAGAGGCACCATTTGATCAGAGACTTAAAGAATCAGTAGGCAACTTCCAGGCAGAAGATGGCTATGTTTGAGCTGCAGATGAGAAACATGGAGGAGAGTCATAAAGAACAAATCATAGACTATAGAAGGAGGTGCTGGTGGACAGATATGAGTACACACATGAATGTACGGTCTATTCCCATCTCTACATAAACCTAAGATTAGGCTTAATATGCTGTGACTAATATAGGAAATAAGGAGGTGTCTAGACCGAAAGGCAAGGGCTAGATTGGAACATCCTTATAAAAAGTGTATTTAAAAAAGGGAGAGAGAGTACACCATGATTAAAAAGAGTTCCACACAAGGCAGAGTCATTGGCAAATCTGGATCAGCAGAGAGCTGGGATCAGATAGTCATGTTAGAGAGATCACTGTGACAATATTGAGGAGGAGATTGAGAGAGAAGTGAGGTTAGATCATGGCAATAAACAGCTCTGAGAAGTGATGATGGGAGCCAGAACTAGGAGAGAGAAAGTGAGACGGGGGTAAAGTACAGGGATGCCAGAAGTAATCAGGGCTTATATAGAAGACATAATAGTGGATTAGGGGTGTGTGCGTGTGTGTGTGTACGTACATGCAGGGTGTGTTCAGGGAATGGGCGGGTCAATGGTGAGAGGGATATAGGAATGTAAGATGTTATTCCGAGTTGGGCAGAAAGGAAGTTGAGGGCCTGCTCCCAAAGGTGAGCACAAGAGGTGCTCTTACAGCCCTTTGTCTGTTCTTGTCTCATGGCCACAGCCAGTTCTGCCTGGTAGTGGAGACATCCATTCAAACAGTAATTGATCAGTCCCTCTACCAGACTACATACAAACTCCTGGGGGACAGGAAGACATGCGCTATTCATCCTGGGACACTATCCTCCTCCCATTAAGCTCGCTGAGCTTTCCATGTTGAAGTTGCTTAGAAAATAATTAATGGAAAAATAACCACATAAAAACACTGCTACAGAGATATTCAAGTCTCAGGGAAAAAATATGTATGTACGTGTATATATATATATATATATATATATATATATCTGTATGAGTGTAATTTTTAAAATGTGCTTGTTTTTCAAAATGAAAATGTTAAATCATGATAAAACTTCAAGAATTCTTGCAAAGAACAAAAAAGAAATGAAATGCCAAAAATAAATATTTGGAAGTGCCTACTAATCCAGTAAGTAGAAAAGGTTCGCTGTGTATTTAATTGAATATGTGGGCCAAGAAAGTGTTGCCACAGCTTTCTTTTATCATCAAGAACATAAATAAGTATGCTTTAAAATGATTCCTGTTCTTTACCCCTTCCACCTCCAATGAGGTAAAGAATTTAAAATTGCAAAGGAAAAAAAAAAAGAGCTAAATGTGCTATTTTCACACACGTAGTTTTGAAATAGAAAATACTCAGAAACATACCGGCACATACATAGCAGAATTCATAATAAAGTTGTGAGAAACCTTCTCATCTAGGGACATATTTCCTAGAAGATAGCAATGGCTCCTGAAATTGCTCCCTGATGCCTTCCTTCAAAGACTTTAGGAATCTGTAAGTAGTGAATGTGTGTGCACATGAGTGTATGTTCACCAAGAAAGAAAAAGTGAAAGAAATTTGTTGAAAAAAGTTGCTGCTAAGGAGTTAGGTCTGCATTCTTTTTTGTTTACTTTATGAATGTGATTGGTTTTCATCTTCAAAGTATGTGACTTTTGAAGTATCTGTTTTTGGGGCAGACTCCTTTCCAGCTGCGGCCCAGAGTATGCCTGTCATTAGCTCAGTTGCTCAGTCACTGTCTCCATTTATAGTTGGGTTTGTAAAGTGTTTAAAATAGGAACTCTGGGTTTCTGCTGATCTTGAGTCATCAAAGAAAAGAAAAGCTTTATTCCTTCTTATATTCAGTTCCATCCATGTGGACAATTTTTTTTTTTTACATTTATCAAGTTTAGTTTTTATTTCTCAGGAACTTTTAACAAATTATAATAAAATGATAGATTTGTTAATTGCTTAGTAGAGGGTGTAACACAGTAAACTTTTAAGCTGTAATTATTATAGTTAACAATAATAATAACAATTATTATTATCATCATCTTTCAAAAATACTCCATCAGTGATTTTGCACAATTCTGTACACCTAAACACTGATAAACACTTTTAAAACAATGCTTTTATCAAAATTTCATAGCACAGTAGCATCATTTTTTTAAAGCCTTGATTGAACTCTTTATTTGATAAATTATCTCTGTTTCATTAGTTGTTTTGTCAGGTTTTTTTTTCCTTGTTCTTTCCTTTGAAACAAATTCCTCTGCCTTCTCATTTTGCTTAACTTTCTCTGTCTCAATGAAATTTGATGAAACAGTTACCCATCCCGGTCTTGAAGAGGTGTCCTTGTGTGAGACCATCCCTATACAGTCTACCCAGTGGCTTTGGTGGGAGAACTGTATCTGAAGTGAGCACCGAGTTACATCTTTCCCCAGGGTATGCTGGCAGCTATCACCTTGGTAGGAGGCGGGGCTGGAGATGGAGGGGCTAGGGCCAGAGCCAGGTGTGAGCCAGGGCTTCTCTTCTGTTCAGTGGCCAGTACCACGCTAATGGGGGGAAGAGTCAGTCCCCAATGTGGACATTTTTTAAGACCGACATGGTTGACTAGAAAAATCTAACCTTACTTTTTTTTTTTTTAGGTTCAAACTGACTCTTCCATACTCTCTGCTACAGAATGTCAGGGTCTTACTGAGCATTTATTTAGGAATTTCTTCAGGGTATATATTTTAACAAACCACTTAATGTGGAAACTGCATCTTCTGTTGGGTACTATTGGGACGACCTTCATACAGAAGGGAAAGGCTACTCGACCAAGACAAGAATACTCAATGATGCTTAAATTACAAAAGGAAATGGCAGGTTTGCTCCCTCAGAGGCTACCAAAAAAGGAAAAAAAGATAACTCTATTCAACAGCTTTCTGTAACTTAACAGAAAACTAAATCTAGAATTACAAAATCTCTAGGAAACTACAATTGAGACAAATCACAAATATGACAGAAAAAGATAGCTGTCACAGTCAGATCCCAATGAAAATGAGAGCACACAGAAACTAGTCCCTTTCCAGGAGCTGAGTTATAAATGCATTGTGTACATAGGTCCACTTGGGGATAGAGAAGCCATTAGGGACAAAGTGATAATCTGGGGCTAGCAGAGTCAGAACTGTCATCTCCCTAGGTTCAAGAGGACCAAGGGGGAGAGCAGTGATTTAAATAGGAGGAGAGAGTGTGGTAGAAGAGAGATCCTAGAAGGGACCAGTGACCCTCCTTGCCTGACAGCTGGGAACTTCACAATCAGGTTCCCAGAAGACATGTGGCTCAAGAGTTTACTGGTGTCTCTCAGCAGGGGCACTGTTGGCATCTTGGGTTTGACAATGATGTGTTTTTGCCTTTTAACCATTCAATGAAAATAGAATCCCCTAATCACTGTGACAGTAAAAAACATTGCCACACATTTCTAAACTCTCCCTGGTCGCTAGGTGATTTCCTCTCCAGTTGAGAACCGCTCTACAGAGAATTCCCTGGCAGTCCACTGATTAGAATTCCACGCTTCCACTGAAGGGGGCATCAGTTTGATCCCTTAGTTCCAGAATACCTGGTCCAGGAACTAAGATCAGGCAAGCAGCATGGCATGGCCAAAAAAAAAAAAAAAGAGAGAACTACTATATTTTAACCAAACATCCCTGAAATGTTTTAATCTTTATCTCTGGATCAACCTAGATCACCAGAAAGCTATTCCCAGAAAGCCATATGTCTAAATCAGTGTACTTGTATGTTTTGGTGGGGACAGGATAGCTGTACTATCTCCAGCCCCACATCCACATCCCAGGCAGGAAGGAGGAAAAGGGAAAAGTAGGAAGGGATCATGCTGTGTCAGGAGAGCTCTAGCTTTTCCAGAAATGCTTTGCATACATCTCATTGGCCAGAACTGTGTCACATGGCAACTCCTACCTACAAAGTAATCTAGGGAAGAGTGGGCACATTGCTGCCCCAAACAAAACTGAAATTTTTTGAGTAATGAAGAAGGACGGTGGGTATGGGGAAGCAGTTAGCATCTGCCCCACATGTATGTATCTCTGATGGCTTGGTGTGGGCAAATGACACTAGAGTAATATAAAGTCTTGTGTCGTTTCTTCCTATACATACTAGAATTGACCTGGAAATTAATGAACAACCGAATTAGGGTGTGGTCATTCATTTCTTGTATCAACAGATCTAATCATAGTAAGCCAGCGCAAAATTAAGACAGTCTGTCGCTGGAATGTTTACAGATCCCTAATAGACTAGTGCCTTAGGATGAATGTTTGAATCTTCAAACCTTCCCTAAGCCTTTACTTATCCCCAGCCTAACCAAGACCTCTCACAGTTCAGCAGAAAGTCTTTTAATCTTTGTGGCCTTAGGACAGTTTTAGGGCATTCAGTAAGTATTTCTAAATTGAACAAATGAATGCGACAAAAAACAGAAAGATGTAAAGGGAGGAGGCTGCATTTGAGTTATCTTTGGTAAATCACTTTTTGACAGGAATCTTTGATCCTAAATTTAGTATTTCTTTGGTTGTACCAGCAGTATTTGTTTATTTCTCCCAACACCCCTCATTGCTTTTTTTGTTCCCTCTGCTTAGTCCTTCAGCTCTCTTTCTCTAGTATTGCCTTTTAGCCGTATGGTGACCAAGTCTTCAGGTAGTCTGTTTGAGATCCCATTGTTCAATTTATCTGTTTTCTTTTGGTGCTGGTGCTTTTGATGTTTCTGTATGTATTTTTAAAAAAATCATTGCCAAATCCAATGTCATGAATTTTTTTCTTCTGTGTTTTTTTTAAGGAGTTTTATAGTTTTAGCTCTTACATTTAGAGCTAGAATTTTGGGTTACTTTTTGTATACGGTGTAAAGTAAGGGTCCAACTTCATTCTTTTGCATGTGGATGTCCAGTATTCCCAGCACCATTTGTTGAAAAGACTATCCTTTCCCCATCAAATGGTCTCAGCACCCATGTCAAAAATCAAACCATGTATGCAAGGATGTATTTCTGGGCTCTCAATTCTATTCCATTGGTCTATGTCTGTCTGTATGCCAATGGAACACTGATTATTATAGCTTTGTAATAAATTTTGAAGTTGCGTAGTGTGAGAGCTCCAGTCTTCTTTTTCAAGATTGTTTTGGTTATTCAGAGTCTCTTGAGATTGCATATGGATTTGTCTATTTTTGCAGAAAAGTTCCATTGGGATTTTGACAGGGATTGCATTAAATCTGTACATTGCTCTGGGTAGTATTAACATTTTTACAGTATCCAGTCTTCCAATCCATGAACATGATATGTCTTTCCATTTAGCTGTATCTTCTTTAATGTCTCAGCAACATTTTGTACTTGTCAGTGTATAAGACTTTCACCTCTTTGGTTAAGTTTATTCCTAAGTTTTTTCTTTCTTTTTGATGTTATTATAAATGGAATTGGTACACAGAAGCACAACTGATTTTTGTGTTGTCTGTGAACTCTTAGAAGGCAGGAACCATGCCTTGTTTATGTTTTGCCGAGTTAATACAAAAGTAATAATGGCATTTATTAATATTTGTTTATGTATTTTTATTTTTTATTAGCAATAATCTTTGTCTTTTTTTTTTTTCCTTTTCTTTTTTCTGCTTTAGGGCTCTACTAGCTCAACAACAGCTTCTCCTCCAGTCTCCACCCCTGTCACAGGACATAAGAGAATGGTCATACCAAACCAGCCCCCTCTGACGGCAACAAAAAAGTCTACATTGAAGCCACAGCCTGTACCCCAGGCTGGACCCATCCCCGTGGCTCCAATTGGAACACTAAAACCCCAGCCTCAGCCCGTCCCAGCCTCCTACACTACGGCATCTACCCCTTCAAGGCCTACCTTCAACGTGCAGGTGAAGTCAGCCCAGCCCAGCTCTCATTACATGGCTGCCCCTTCACCAGGACAATTTTATGGCACAGGACCAGGGGCCCAGGGCTATAACACTCAACCAGTTCCTATCGCTGGGCAGGGTCCACCTCCTTCTACACGGGGAGGCATGGATTATGCGTATATCCCACCACCAGGACTTCAGCCTGAGCCTGGGTATGGGTATGCCCCCAACCAAGGACGTTATTATGAACCCTATTGTGCAGCAGGGCCTGGCTATGGGGGCAAAAATGACTCTGATCCTGCCTATGGTCAACAAGGTCACCCAAATACCTGGAAGCGGGAACAAGGCTATACTCCTTTTGGCACCGGGAACCAGAACCCTGCTGGGATGTATCCAGTTGCTGGTCCCAAGAAGACCTATATCACAGATCCTGTTTCAGCCCCCTGTGCACCACCACTGCAACAAAAGGTAGGGAACTCATTAATATAGTGATGGGAATAAGGGGGTACCTATCTTGGTCTGCCTTCCCCAGGAAGCAGAGCCTAAGGCAGAGGTATATGTGCTACTTTTATTTCATTAGAAAGTACAATCTGAAGGAAGTGCATGAGCGAAGCAGGAAAATGGGGAGATCCTATTTGGGGGTATGGGGGTGTGTTACCAATATGGCTTCCGTTTAGTATCAAGTACAACTAATTTTTCAATCTTGAAGGAACATCTTCCAAAAGACCATATGAACCATAGCAGCTCAGGACAATCTGTTCGGGGAGAGGAAGGGAAAATAATTTATCTTCCAGCTCCTTTCCTGTTGGTCAGAGCTTCCTTCTGTGGGTCATAGACTTCCTCACAGTTAGATGTTGCATTTACTTGGTCACTAAATAGATCTGAAGTATCTGATGCCTCAGCAGGGACAGGGAATCCCCACATGTGGAGGTGAGAGGTGCTCAGGGCAGTATGAGATGAGCTGATGACAGGTTGGGCTCATGTGAAGGTGGTCAGAACCCAAGCAAACTTGGTACCATAGTGACTGCTGGGGAAGAACAAGTGGACAAGGGCCCAGGAGACAGGTGAGGCTAAGGAGATCTAAGGTAATGCAGATACCTTGTCTAGTTTTCTTTGGGAAGGGGCTGTAGTAGAATGGCACTTGTGTACTACCCCTTGTTTATCTACATTAATGATTCTCCAAGAAGAATATTACTCTCCAACCATTAACCCTATTAGGCAACTTAAAAAAATTCTTTATGACAGTTATCTTTTTTGTTGTTTGATTTAATTTCAAGCATGTATGTGTTTTAAGTCAACATGTTCAATTACTTCCTGTGAATAGGCAAGATATAATACTATACACACCTACTCACCTACAACTTGGAGTTTTCATGTGTCCTTGAACCAACATGATGATGTTTCCTCCCCCCATGAAAAGAGGAACCAAGGAGAGTTACTTGGAAGGAGATAGATGGAGAAACCAACCTAGTTTCCAGCCATTGTGTTAGAACCGAGCATTCCCTTCCCCGTAGTAAGAACTGTAAGAAATCAGAAACTGGAGAGCCCTTGATTATCGAGAAGTTCAATGATAAATTGGGAGGATGTACTGGGTGGAAGTTTGGACTATATGTTTGTTTTTTTTTAATCCTTTACACAGTTGAGATTGTCCATTTCCAGGCATATCCATTCACATTTTCAACATTGTAACAGAATTTAGTGAGGTCCTTACTTTCTGGATAGGGAGTTTACTAAATCACTGTTCTCACATGAAAGCATCTGCTCTGATAATGATGCACATGGAATTTAGGTTCCTTAGAGGAAAGAGCCCTTCCCAGCAAGTGGGGCCTGTGGGTAGCTGGAGACATCCATCAACCTTATGATGACCGATTACCTGAAAGTGGACCAAGCCATGATCATCTTCCAACATAAAGATTTCAAGTGAAAATGTTAAGTGTTTTTGAAACATTACTCTTGGAAGGACTTTCTTTCCAAAAATCTCTGTATGAAAAGAAATGTTATTGAGGGTTTTTTGTTTTGTTTTGTTTTTAAAATAAATATTGCCCAAAATAGCCAAGCTGGACAACCTTGCCCTTCGTTAACATTGCAGTATATTTGCATTCGTCCATCCTGACCCCAGAGCAACCGGTTCAGAAGAAAATGGGGTTATTCAACTTTACCTCACTTTGGTACAATTGCAACAAATTCCCCTACAGAAGATTAAAAATTCAGGTTGGGACAATGGCCATCAACATTGAAGTTCCAATAGGTATGCAGTTTTGCCCTGTCCAAAGCAGCCTGACTGTGATAGGATGGCTGAGTGATGTTCCTAAGAGCAGGAGATGGGGCCCTGAGTTATTTAAGGATCCTATTACCCCACCTGGTGAAACAGACATGAGACAGAGCAAAAGTATGTCTAGGTGGAGAGAATGATCTGGTGAAGTACAAAGCCAATCTTTGAGTTTCCTGATTTCCCATCATGTCACTGGGCCCTCTGGAACCAATCCAGTAGTGTAAACAAAAGGATCAGCACACGCTGCAAGGCCTGGTTCTAAGATGTTAGGTCCAGAAACATCACTAGTATTTGGTCTGTTTTCATCAGCTTACTTGGGGTGACAGAATGAACTTTTATTAACCCCTCTCCAGAAAGCATGAAACTTTATTTTCCTTCTTATTGCAGTAAAAGAATGATTCAGGATGATCTATTACCTTGTTAAGGATTCTGGACGTCAGTGGATTTCATGTCATTTAAAAAAAAATTCGGAAATATTTGTTTTTCAACAGTGTCATGTGTTTTAACATCATGTTGTGCATTTAAAAAATGAAAATCAAATCATGTACTTTTTGCTGTGATTATTAAGGAGAGTGGTTAGAGATTGATATTTAGCCATCTGTCTTTGTTTTGGGAAAGGGGAAAGAGGCTGGTGAAGCTACAGATATCGTCTGTGTGTGCTGTGGGAGCATTGGTGGATGAAGGGGTGGGCTCTTTCACAGTTGGTCTTTGAGCAGAATACGACTGTATTCAACTGCACCTGTGCACAGAGCACCTTATTGTCTCAAGTATTAACTTTGCTTGGCTTAGCGATGTGACTCCTGGCTTGAGAAGTGAGCTCCTGATTCGAATCCCAGTTCCTCCCTTGATATTCTTTCAGCTTGAGGAAAAGCCTCTAGACCTCTTTATGTCCTGCTCCCAGCCTCAGTAAAGTGGAATGTCATCCTCACTAATTAATTAATGATTGCAAAAGGCTTGGAAATCTCCAAGGGCTGAATAATTACCAAGTGAGGACTATTCAGCGTTTTCACTGGCTTTCATTTATTTCCAATTTTTTAGGCACTGATGGAAAGCATACCTCGGTGCCTTAAAACAATTACCTTTTGTTGCGTTGAGAAGTTCTTAGGAGTTTGGCATTTAACCCATTAAGGAAAACATTTTCAAAAAATGAAAGAAAGAAATCTCCTTTAGATTTGAGATAAGCTGCTTTAATTTTTCCACGCCATGGTGTGACATAGAAGAAGAAGTAGAAGAAGGGAAGGAGAAAGTAGGAAAGAAAAGGAAAAAAAAAAAGAAAAAAGAAAGGAAGAAAAGAATGAAGAAAGGAAGGAGACCAAATCAGAACCTACAAGCCTTGGGGGATCGTGATTATATTTGTGTTTCCATAATGTGCTGAGCACTGAATTTGCTTGCTACAGTAGGCCATAATGTGTTTCCTGGACCATGTGAGCTGAGTTCCTTGAAAAATATTTTTATAAGCAAGTCTTTATAAGAGAGAAATGTTCTCTTCTCACTGGAAATCCTCTTAAAGACACAGTGGAATCTCTTCTCTTTGCCATTTTATAAAAGCTGATATCTGCTGGTTGTTCACAGAAGTTTTGTCCTGTGTGTTATCCTCACATTCCCGTGAGGAAGGATGTGTATTTTCTCCAATATTCAGGTAAGATGAGTCAGCTTGAAAGCCCCAGAGCCAGGACCTAGAGGCAGTCATCACTTTCAGGTCCACAGTGGCAGGTAGCTTTAGCTTCCACTTCCTTGTCATAAACCTAATCTATGGCAGCCTCGGCTCTGTTGCAGAGACAGGTATTTCCTCTGCAATATGTTAAGAGTGCTCGTGCTGTGCATCTCTGGAAAGCTGTGGAGACCCAACTAGTGGGGGTGGGGGTAAGTTATATTCTAAAACCATCTATTAAGATTTCCTTGGAAAAATCCTTCAGGAGAGTGAGAACTTGGAGATCAACCAATCACCTTTCAATAAATCCAACACCAAGTTTATCTTATCCAGAGTCAGAACAGATTCCTACTGTTCATTTAGTGTTTGAATCTGGGGATATTTAATGCGTCAGAGAGGAGAGTGAAGGTAGTGAACTACCAGGGTCAGTGTTTACGGATCCCCAAGACCTGGGAATTGTTGAGATTAAGAAAATATTTGAGAATGTTGATACAGTAGCATTTCAGATATTCAAGTAATATCAAAATATTTAAATCTCATTTCATTGTGGTCTTTTCCACAGTGAAATGGAGGTTGTATATATTGGGTGTCCTGCAAGAATTGGTGGCATTTGGGAGCAAACTATCTTTATGGTAATCCCTATGCTAATCTCTCAATTCCAGGATCAGAGAAACAAAAAAGAAGTGTTAGTTTGGGTGGGGAGAAGGATAGATGTGGATATAGGCCTCCAGTCAGGTGCTAATAACACCTAGGTCTGTATAAAGCTGAGGATGGAAGAGATTGCTTGAGGAGGACAGTGACCGTAATATTAGTAATTCCCCTTTGCACAGGGTTTTTCAGTTTCCAAAATGCTTTGAGGACCTCACAAAAAACATAAGCGATAAGCCCAGGTAGAGGATTTTGTCTCTCTTTTACTGATCGGGGTTCAAAAGCTCAATAATGAGAGTCACTCACCTAAGGTCATATGTCAGAGTCGTGGGTGAGCCATGATTCCAAATCAGGTTTTCAGAAGGTTTGTCCTCATGCTTTCCACCTGGTGAACGATGGATGTTGGTTTGCTGTTTGGATGGGGGGAACACCACGTCAGCACTGGCAGCCACTGAGCGTGGCTCCGCCATGGCCCACATCACAGGCAGACATGTCGATAGGCTCAGGCAGTTGCGGTGCTGTGTCCTGAGATCAACAGCTTCAGCGGAAGCACCGTTAGATCCCTGCTGGGCACCCAGGCTCAGCACCGTGGAGCTATGCTTCCTCTTTCCCATCACTATGTACAATTTATTCCAGTGTTTCTGCGTTCACAGTATCTCAAATCTGTTTTCTTACTGAAGCGCCCTTTGCTACTGTCCTGGTTCAGTTGTCCCCGTTTCTCACCTGAGCCATTGAAATGGCCCTTTATTGGGTGTCCCCACCTCTAGTCACTCCACACCTGTTCATCCTACACATGCTATCAGATTAACCTTTCTACCCCACAGCTCTGCGCTCGTCACTAATTACCTTTTCTCAAAAACCTTCAGGAGTCCCCTCCCAGTTATGGAATGAATTGAAACCCCAGCCTAGATTTCCAGTTTTATCTCCCCCTTCAAGCATCCCAGCTTCCAGCTGAGAAATTACATTCCTAGTTATTTTTCATCTCTATAGCTTTCATCGTGGGGCTACTTCTTCCTCGAATGCCTTCCCACACCTCCCCCCAAATAAATTAAATGTTTGCCTATCCAACGTGACCCATTAAGACCAAACTAAAGTGTTACTCTCTCTTGTGAAGCCTTCTCTTTCTAAAATTAAGTTGTACGTTATTTTACCCTCTCTTATGTAAATTTTCACACACTTACTGTACTAGAATCATTTATGTACCTGTCCCTCACCAGCCTATGCCCTAGCATATAGTAGACTCTGAGATTTAGGGGATAGAGATGGTATCTGAGCACTGTTTCGTCCAGAGTAACTAAGACAGTACATAATACATTCTTGTTTAATGAAGGTACTTGAAGAAACTCCCTATGTCCTAATAAAATAAGGAGTAAGCCCTGCTTTAGAACTTAGCAGATTGTTGATCAAAATGCCAAAACCCAAACCTACACCACCAAATTAGCTTAGGTGACCTCAGTAACACACACGTTGTCACATGAGCAACTCAGTGTCCAAAGTAGCTAGATAATTTCTCATGTTCACAATTGTGCTAATGTTTTACATTCCTTCTGGGATACATGTGTGTATGTGTATGCTGTTATGTACACAGTCTTTTTTACTTTTTGCATTTGCCAAATGTCCATAGAATTTGTTGATTCTGATTCTTTAATTACCTTTTTGAGGTTCAATTTATATACAATAAAATGTGCCCATTTGAAATGCACAAGGCAGTGAATCTTTGGCAAATTTGTGCACCTGGGTGACCACCATCAAAATCAAGATAGAGAACATTTCCACTACCCCACAGAGCTCCCTCGAGCCCTCTTGTAGTCAGCCCCCTTTACCCTCAGCCCCAGGCAACCTTTCTGCTTTCTAACATGGATTATTTTTTCCCTTTCTAGAATTCCATATAAATAGAATCATATAGTATATACTCTCGCATCTAGGCTCCTTCTACTCACTATAATTTTTTTGAGCTTCATTTGTGTATGTATCCATTATCTGGATATACTACATTTTGTTTATCCATTCACTTGTTTGGGGGCATTTTTTTTCTCCAGTTTTGATTATTAGTAAAGCTGCTATGAACATTCATGTACAAGTCTTTATATGAACATAGTTTTCATTTTTCTTGGATAAATACCTAGCAGAGGAATTGCTAGGTTGTGTGGTAAATATTTAACTTCATAAGAGACTGCTGAATTGTTTTCCTAAATGTACCATTTTACAATCTCACCAGCATTGTATGAGAGGTTCAGTTGCTCCCTAATCCTGGCAGCACTTGGTGTTGTCAACCTTCTTAATTTTAGCCATTTTCATGCTGTATAGATGTATCTGATTGTGGTTTATATTTACATTTTCCTTTTGATTAATGATGTGGAACACTTATTATTCACACACTTATTAGCCATTTGTATGTCTTCTTTTGTGAAGTGTCACCAAATTTTTGATTTATTTTTTAAATTGGATTGTTTCTTTTTTTTTTTTTTTTTCTTTTGGAAGAGTACATTATGTATTAAGAGTCCTTAGATATATGCATTCCCAGTCGGTGACTTGACTTTTCATTTTCTTAATGTTGTTTTCTAAGAGCAGAAGTATTTACTTTTGTTGGAGGTCAGTTTATCACTTTTATCTTCTATAGTTTATGCTTTCTGTTTCCTTAGGTATTTTGGCCTCCTCATGGTCATAAAGATTTTATTCTGTGCTTTCTTTTAGATGTTTTACAGGTAAATTCAAGGTTATAATTCACTTCGAGTTAATCTTTGTGTATTGTGTGAGATAAGGGTCAAAAGTCATTTACCCCCATTGAGATACACAGTTTTTCCATCATGGTTTATTGAAAAGACTCTTTTCTTCCATTGAAATACCTTGACACCTCTGACAAAAATCAATTGACCACAGATGTGTGGGTCCATCTGGACTCTATCCTTTTCCATTAATTTGTATATCTATCCTCAAGCCAATGCCACACTATCTTGATCTCTGACTTTTATACAAGATTTTGAAATCTGACAATATAAGCTTTCCATTTTTCTTCTCTTTCAAAAGTGCTTTGATTATTCTGAGTCTTTTCCATTTCCTTATACATTTTAGCATCAGCTTGTCAATTTCCACAAAATAACTTGCTATGATTTCAGTTGAGATTTTGTTGAATCTATACTTTGAAAAGAGCTGATATCTTAACAATATTGAGTCTTCCAACCCATGAACATGGTATATCTCTCATTCTATTTATGCTTTTATTAATTTCTCTCAACAATGTATTATAGTTTTATCCATATTTTGTTAAATTATTTCATATTCTGGGTGCTATTACATATGGTATTTTTTAAAAGTTCTTAATTTGCAGTTATTTTGTAGTGTATACAAATACCATTGATTTTTTAATATTGACCTTGCATCTTATGACCTCTTTAACAGTTTTACTAGCTTCTTAAGACTCCTTAGGCTTTTCTACCTGATCATTTCACCTGCAAATAAATTCTTGATTCAACTGTTTATTTCCTTTATGGATAAGAGTCTATCCATCAACTTTCTATGTTTGGAAGATTTGCTTCTTGATTGAAGAAGAGACAGTTTCCTACAAATTTTTTTTTTTTTTTTGCGGTACGCGGGCCTCTCACTGCCGTGGCCTCTCCCGCTGCAGAGCGCAGACTCCAGACACGCAGGCCCAGCGGCCGTGGCCCACAGGCCCAGCCTCTCCGCGGCATGTGGGATCCTCCCGGACCGGGGCATGAACCCGCGTCCCCTGCATCGGCAGGCGGACTCTCCACCACTGCGCCACCAGGGAAGCCCAGTTTCCTACAAATTTGTAGGATGGAAATTGGAAAATAAAAATAATAAATCTTTACTCTCCGTCCCTCTAGACCGGCCTGTTGAAACTGTCAGACATAGAAATTATCTTCAGAATCAGTAGGTTATAATCCCTTAAAATTACAGATGAGAAACTGAGGCCTGAAGAGTTACAGTGACCTGAAGAGTTAGTTATACAACTCGTAAGTGGCACATTTGAGTAGAAAACTTGACGCTTTTTTCTAAATCACAATTTCTCTCTACATTGGTTGAAGACCAATAAGATCGTAAGTATAAAGGACCTTTAAAAGCTATAATAACTATTGTTAAAAGGAGCTGATCTCCTGGCCTTAGGCCTCCACACTAATTCTGTAAGGCCTCTTAATAATAGAAGATGGATGCCATTCTGGTGTTCCTTGTTCAGGCTCACAGTTGTTCCAGTGAGACGACTGGTTCTTAGGGTCTTTATGATTTTGACTCAGTCTGTCATCTCTCCTTATTTTATTTTTTTAATTTATTTATTTTATTAGAGTTTTAAAAAAATTATTTTATTTTATTTGTTTTATTGAGGCGAGCAGGGGCTACTCTTCGTTGCGGTGCGCAGGCTTCTCATTGCAGTGGCTTCTCTTGTTGTGGAGCGTGGGCTCTAGGCACGTGGGCTTCAGTAGTTGTGGCACACAGGCTTAGTACTTGTGGCTCGCAGGCTTGAGAGCGCAGGCTCGGTACTTGTGGCGCACGGGCTTAGTTGCTCCGTGGCATGTGGGATCTTCCCAGACCAGGGCTCAAACCCATGTCCCCTGCATTGGCAGGCAGATTCTTAACAACTGTGCCACCAGGGAAGCCCCTTCCCCTGATTTTAAAAGTTACCATGAGGATGGATGTCCTAGTACACTAAGACATGTCTGTGAATATTATTTATTCATTTTACTTGTATAATGTTTTCCATAGATTTAGATGTTTGAAAGTATCCCAGGTCCCTAATCTCTTTGGAAAATTAAATCGTTTTAACAAATGACTCTAGCAATATGTAATTTTTCTGTGTTTAAGAGCAAGAGAATGCACTTCATTTTGCAAGTGGACCCACTGATATGTCCCTCTAGAAATCTTCTTTCCTTCTTGGCCAGCTGCAAACAACCACGCTGTCCTATTTCAGAGGAGAAACTATAGTTGTTCTCCTCCCCAGCAAACAAAGACACTCAACCACTATCAATGTATAATAATTAGTGGTGAATATAAAACCTTTGACAGATGTTACACACAGAATATTGGGAAGTATCCCAAAGTGAAAGTCAAATAGTTGACTTTCCAAAACTGCCATTGTCCCAGAAATATTTACTTGTTATGTTAGGTCTTTGATTTTCTGCAATATGGAAAACCCAACTTTTGGATATACTCTTAGCAAATAATACAGTGTTTGCTCTATTTCATCCTTAGAATTCAGTGACTGTTCTTCAGAAAAATACAATATGGTTTATTTCAGAAGTTTACTTAACTATAACATCTTAGTTTATGTAACAATAACATGTAGCATTTTTGTAACCGCTTACAAAATTTACCAAATACTTTCATATGTGGGGAAAACTCTGTAACATGTCCAGGGGCAGCTTGCCTAGTATCATACCAATACCCAATGTCAGAGGAAGGATAAGCTCTTAGGTCTTCTGACTGCCAACCCAATGTGTTCTTGCTACTCTGTGACACGTGCCTTCATTCGTAGCTGTCTGTATTTACACGTGTTAGCTCACTGTACAGTTATCCAAACATCAAATATTCATTGGGCCAAACACTTTAAAACCTTAAAGTTGTATTTCTGGGACGTAACACACTTAACATTTGAAACCCAAGATTCAGTTAACATTATAGCAAGAGTCCAGGAGTTGGAGCTATATACTAAATATAAGTTCCAGGTAACAGGCCCCCTTTTATTCTGTCTTTATAAGTACTTGGTATATTTATTGCTCAAATATAGACACCTTGTTTATTTTTTATGTACCTTTAGGTATTATTGTGAAAAGGGATAAGAGAGTAGAGGTGTGCCTTGTATTCTTTATAGATCTGTTAGCTAAACGTATTTTTCATTGTGCATACATGCAATCTTTAACATGAATTTGGATAGACTTACTATAAAGATAATACTTATAATCTTTACCAGATGAACCCCCCCTTTTTTTTAAATAGCCCGTAATTTTATTTTTTTTATTTATTTTTATTTTTTTATTTTTTTGCGGTACGCAGGCCTCTCACTGTTGAGGCCTCTCCCGTTGCGGAACACAGGCTCCGGACGCGCAGGCTCAGCGGCCATGGCTCACGGGCCCAGCCGCTCCGCAGCATATGGGATCCTCCCGGACCAGGGCACGAACCTGTGTCCCCTGCATCGGCAGGCCAACTCTTAACCACTGCGCCACCAGGGAAGCCCGAAACCCCATTTTTAATCCTGCTTTTCATCCCATCCAAAGGATGCAGAGTATTAAGCAGGCTCTCTATGAGACAGCTGAGGCTGGTAATCCCTGCAGGGGTGGGGAAATTGCTAGTGACCAGCAGAGAACCAGATAAGAGTTAAGCAAGGCAGGTGGGGAACATGGACCAAGGCCCTGCCAACTGCAACCCATGGGCCAATCTCACCTGCCACCTGGTTCGGTAAATAATGTGTTATTTGAAATTCAGCCATGCTCACTTGCTTAAATATTATCTATGGCTGCTTTCACACTAAAACAGTAAAATTGAGAAGGTGCAGCAGAAGCTGTATGTTCTTCCAAGCCCAAAACATTTACTGTATGTCCCTTCACAGAAGTTTATCAACCCCTTACTGAAAATATGGAAATGACTTTGCAAAATTTATGTTCTCATTAAAATTGCTTGAGTAGTTTTCAGCTATTTTTTTCTTAGCCAGTATATACTACATCTTGAGCTGGAGGTTATTGGTGGGAATCTGGGGGCAGGGAAGAATTAAATATCAAAACTCCAAATTAACCTGCTACTTACAGAATAGATTCTGCATCCCTCCTGTTTTCCCAGCCTGGTCAACTACTCTTTAGCCTTCAAGAGCTATCTCTAATATTAAGTGCTTGGAGAAGCTTGACCATTCACCCAGTCCCCACATATTATTAGTTTGTCTTTCTTCTGAATTCTTCTCACAGCACTTTTTAAAATCCCTTTACTATAGCATACGTCTTATTGGATATTTTAAATAGGTAATAACTTTACTGAGATATAATTCATGCACAATAGAATTTACTCATTTTAAATGTACAATTCAATCGTTATTATTGTTATTATTTTAGTGTATTCATGGAGTTGTGCAACCATCAACAGTTTTCTCATCCCAGGAAAAAGCTCCTTACCCATTAACAGTCACTCATTTCCCTCAAACCTTCCAGCCCTTGGTAACCACTAATCTACTTTCTGTATCTATGGATTTGCCAGATCTGGACATAGACCATAGGACAAAGACCATACAATATATGGTCTTTTACTGGATTCTTACCATAATATTTACAAGTTCCATCTGTGTTGTAGCTCATATGAGTACTTCATTCTTTTTTATTGCTGAATAATATTCCAGTGTGTAGACATTCTACACTATATTTACTTTTTCGTCAGTTGACAGGTGCTTGGGTTTTTTCCACTTTGGCTATTATGAATGATGTTATCAATATTTGAGTACAAGCTTTTGTGTGGACGTTGCTTTCAACTCTCTTGGGTATATACCTAGCAGTGAACTTGCTGGGTTATGTGGTAACATTTTGTTTAACCTTTTGAAGAACTGTTGGACTGCTTTCCAAAGGAGCTATACCATCTTACATTTCCACCAGCAGTGTATGAGCATTTCAATTTCTCCACATCCCCACATCCCATTTGATTTTAATCATGTTACGTGTCTGCCTCCCCAGGTAGACATCTATGTTCTTCAAGTGTGTGAATCATGTCTAATTCAGTTGTGTTTCTTGTACACCTAACATAGTATCTTGCATATGTCAGGCACTCATGAATGAAAGAATCAATCAAAGTGAAATGATGGACATGGACCCACGTACAGTTCTTATTACTGAGGGTTCTTTGTTTTTTTTTTTTAATAGCTGTGCTTTTGTACGTGTTTAATTTTTTTTTTTATTCTAGCTGTGTTCCTGGTCTCTTCTGGTCTTTAGCTCCTAGCTTGTATTACCAGTAGATTAACCTTCTTTCAGATGGAGTCTATTTTAGTCCTTGTTAATTTCCCAGCCTACATCATTGTAGTCTTTCTCTCCTTTGTTGTGGTCAGTTTAAATTATTCTTGTCTCTGTCCCATACAGCTCATGTTATGTGTAAACCTAAAGAAGCTTTCTTCATCACTGAGGGAAATAGGGCCTTCTGATCTCACCTTCTCCCACATGGCATTGTTGCTCTTTTCAGAAGTGAGTCTGCTCTTCCAGGAGCTCAAGCCTGAAACCTGAAGTCATGCTTGATTCCTCTTTTCTCTCACACAGCAAAATGCATTCATCTCCACCTTCAAAGTGTGTATAAAATGCCACCATGTCTCAGCGCCTCCACTGCCTGCACCTGTCCAAGCCCCAGCACATCTTGCCTGGGTCATTTAACCCCCTCCTATTGCTCTGCTCTATTCACCTTTGTTCCACTTTGCCCTGTTCTCAACCCAGAGTGATCCTGTTTGTCACATTCGTTCACTGTCCTGCTCAAAACTCCAACAGCTTCCCATCTCAGCCAAGGAAAAAAACAAAAAGCCGGAACTGTGCTTACAAGGCCCCACTGTTTCCACCCATTAACAGGCTGACGTCATCTAGCTCCGCCCCACCTTCCCTCTGCTCCAGCCACACTCCCGTTTCAGGGCCTTTGTTTTGTTGAGCCCTTTCCCCCTGGTATCCACGTGGCCTATTCTCTCACCTCCTGCGGGACCTCACTCAAAGGTTACTTTGCTGGAGAAGTCTTCCCTGACCACCCTAAAATCCCTCCACTGCCCCAAAGTGTCCCTATCTACCTTCACTTTATTCCCCTGTAATGTTTTTTGTTTTGTTCTTTTTGTTGTTGTTGTTACATTATGATTTCACTGCACACTCCTGCTCTTAGAGAACAGAGACCACGCATTTTTATCATTTGTATCAGGCACATAGATAAGTGCTTAAAAACATAACAATTTTAAAAGCTAGTGCAGGCCACGCAGCCCATATATAGTTACTGTTTGCTCTGAGCTATCTGGAACCTCCACGGTGTGCTTGGTTTGATTCCTTTTTTAATTTTTTTATTTTTTCTTATTAATCATCCATTTTATACACATCAGTGTATACATGTCAATCCCAATCTCCCAATTTCCCCTGTAATGTTTATTTCCATCTAACGTACTATGTATCTTAATCATTTGTTTTTTTGTGTCTCTCCCTCTAGGATGTATCCCGAGAGCAGAGTTTTGTTTGTTTGTTTTTCTGTTTAGTTAACTGCTGTATAGAGAACACTGACAAGTAGTAAGTCCTCAGAAAAAATGAATGAACAAATGCTGAGCACAGGATCATTCCCTCCGTTATTTTTTTATCCAGATAAGTCTGCAGTGATGTGACAGTGACTTTTATTATGTGAAAAGGGTGCAAAGCCCTGAGGTCTTTCAATATATGCCACCCATTTATGTATGATTTCCCCAAACTGCGTGTTCCCCATCTCACCCGCCTTCTACTACCTGAGCTCCCCAGCCCTCCCTTTAACACCATGATAATGTTGACATGGTAGATAGACCCTGGTATTTGACATCAAATCTGAGGTTGGAGTCTAAACTACAAAGAAAGTCCTGCATGATGACAGATGGGCAAGTACTCTTTTATTATAAAATACCACAGCTATTTGAAAGGTTATTATTATAATTTGAAGGACTTAGTATAAAGGAGGGGAACCAAAAATCTTAAGTGATAAATGGGGCTGTTAAATATTTTAAAGCTATCTCAGGTACTGTGCTAAGCACTTTCTGTGGATTAGCTCATGCAATCTTCTCAGTAACACGTTCAGGTAGATAGTGTTATTATTTTCACTTTGCAGATAAAAAACTGAGTCTTGGAGAGATTAAGTAGTTTACTGAATCCAGCAACTCTTTGTTTTATAAATTTTCATGAATATAAACAAAGTTAAGAGTTAAAGCAAATTAGGTCAATTCAATGTCTACTTTTGGTGCTGGGTTAGAGTCAGAAAGAGGGTAATATTTCATTTCTCTTCAAGGTTATATTCTAGTAGTGTTTTCAGAAGAGAGGCAGTAAGACATAGTTTTAGGCAGCGATACTCTCTGTGGATAAAATAAAAGATTTTGATAATGAGATAGAGCGTGGCTGGTTTAGATAGCCAACTCAGGGAAGTCGTTGAAGAAATGACCTTTGAGCCAAAACCTGAATAATGCACAGGGGCCAGCTGTTCTAAGATCTGGAGGAAGAATATTACAAGCAGAGGACAGCAAGGATGAGTCCTCTCAGCTTGGCATTTACAGGAATAGAAAGAAAGCCAGGGAGGCTAGAACTTAGTTGTTGGAAGAGAATGAATAAAATGAGGTGATAAAGGTGAGCAGGGTCCATATCTTACGGACTGTAGTAAGGAGTTTGTCCTTATTCTAAATGAAATGGAAATCCACTGGAGCGTTTTAGCAAGGGACTGATAGGGCCTGGTTTTTTTTAAGATAATCCCAGCCACTGTGTAAGATCAAAGTGGTTGTAGGAAGATTTGTTAGGTTCTGATGCTTCTGTGGTTTCCCTTAAAACTATTGAAAAGATGGGCTTATGAACTTAATTATTTGCAAATAGAAAAGCTTTTATGTTAAGAAATTGTGAAGGTATGGGCCACTTTCTGAGTACAGAGTTTATATCTGCAGATTCCTATAGTTTTGTACTTAAACAGACTCACAGTCTCTGGCTCTAGGGACAGTGGAGGAGGGTGGTTGTTGAATGAGAAGTGGAAATAGCAAATACACACCACTTGTTCTCTCACAAGTGGCAGGGCAAGTTTTCCCAAGATAGGTAGTAATGGAAGCCATGATGGTTCAAGACGTTTGGGAGATGAACTAGAGTTGACTGTTTTTCAAAATCTTCTGGTTTTAATTACTTCGCCAAAAAAGATGTAGTGTGACACTACTATATATATATATTTTTAAATGGCATTTGAGCAGTTAAAAACTGAATACTCAGTTAAAGACAGCATGGACATGGGTGAGGGATGAGAGTTTTATCTACTTCTGTTTCTATGACAGGCTCACTGGGATAACAGGGACCTTGTTCCTCTTCCAGTCTCCACCCCTGGTGGCAGTATAACCAATAAAAGGCAGATGATGATGACATCACGTTCTTCAAGACTTTCTGTTCACACCACGTGTCATTCACCTTGACATGTGCTTCTCATCAGCTTGATATTTTGTCTCACCCTCCTCTTTCAAGTTATCTTTTCAGGTTATCCCTTTGCCTTGAAACGTCTACTACTGCAATACTTTGCAATCTTTATAACGATTCTTTGTATAAATGGCCCAAAGTGTTTATCAGCAGGGGACCGCTTTCCCAGCACCTGCAATTTGGGGATATCTTAAGGTCTTTCTGTGCAGCTCAAGAGCTACTTACAAAGTACCAATGTTAGTATATTGCTGCATAGAACTATTTTTCTTAAATTTTTACTTTCAACAAATAACATATACCATTTTTCTAGATGCCAAAAGATAAGCAAAAAATCAGCTAAAATTTAGTTCATCCTCAAAGAGCTTGAGATATGTATTATTGGTGACACTGGCCTCTGACCATTCTTACCTTATTTTTATTTATTTATTTATTTATTTTGTGGTACGCGGGCCTCTCACTGTTGTGGCCTCTCCCGTTGCGGAGCACAGGCTCCGGATGTGCAGGCTCAGCGGCCATGGCTCACAGGCCCAGCCGCTCCACGGCATGTGAGATCTTCCCAGACCAGGGCACGAACCCATGTCCCTTGCATCAGCAGGCGGACTCTCAACCACTGCGCCACCAGGGAAGCCCTCTTACCTTCTTATTGACCAGTGTGAAGTACAAAAAAAAAAAATAGAGTTAGCATCCCCACTTGCTTAGAGAATAGAGCATTTCCCGCCACGATCAGTTACTTATGGACAAATAGTTCACGCAAGACAGGGATCGTAAATGCTAAAAGAAAGGGCCTGAGAGAGTTCTAGTGATCTTCAGAAGAGGTAGTGATCTTCAGTTTTGCAAGGGTTCATGTAGGATGTGACCTCTATTAGTTTTGAATCAGTGGGATTCAAAATGAGGGGTGGGAAAGTAGCCAAGATTAGATTGTTTTATTATCCAGAGCCTCTAATGGCTGAGAAATCAAAAGATCTTCCTTAACTTAGATTTATTTCAATATTAATTGACTGCCATTCTGATTCTCCGTTTTTCTTGCCATTTACCTTCTAAAAATAAGATCAATATAAAGGCTGGCTCACCACTTATACCTCAACATGTTATAGCTGAAAGACAAGCTTGTGCTGTATAGATAGCACAGGGAACAATACTCAATATCTTCTAATAACCTATCATGGAAGAGAATGTAAAAGTAAACATATATATTTTATATATATGTATCAATATAACTGAATCACTTGGTTGTACACCTAAAACTAACACGATGTTGTAAATCAACTATATTTCAATAAATTTTTTTTAGAAATTAAAATGAATAACAACAACAAAATAAATACAAGCATGCCTAGTGAAGACCGTAACATAGCTTTTGGTTACTTACCAAAGTTAGTGGGTAAGTAATACCTAATAAATGATGAATATTAACAATAGTGATTTTTAACTACTGGGAGCTCATGTCCCCTCAGCAAGCACATTCTAATCACTTAAGAAACTTTATGTTTGAAAATCTAGTGTGGCAAAATGTGTGTGTGTTCTGAAGTTTTCAAACCTGCTTTCAAATATGAGTGCTAGATATCACCCAAGGCGAGTCATTATTTCTCTCTGCAATGCCTTCATGTGCGTTGGCTCGTTTAGTCCTGGAAGAAAGTATAAAAGAAAGTACTATTAATATCCTGAATTTTTACTAAGTGGGAAACCAAGATAGAGAGGGATTAGGCTACTCGCCCAAGACCACATGATAAGCTCTTAGCCACGCTTGATACTACACAAATTCTCTATAAAAGGATGTTAACAAAAATCCTCCCTGATGTGCGGCACCCCAGCTGTAAACCTTAAATCACGTTCTTTTCTGATCGTGAGTAGGACCCATACGCTAAGCTGCTGAGGATCCCTCTTCTTAGCATGAGTCTATTGAGAGGTTATCTGCCAGGAAAGATTTCCTAATCATTTTTCTAATAGATGACATAAGTTCATTTCTTCATTCCTCATCTATTGGTCTCTCTTGCCCGGTACTTACGAAGCGTCACCGTGAGGGGTGTGATGGGTGGGCTATGGAATGGAGCTAAATGGAATGTCATAGGCAAGAATGTAGCCAGTAGCCTTGAATCTCCGAGAGGAACGTACTGCTGAGCTCTGAGAGCTGCAGGACACGTTGCATGAAGATGCATGAAGATATGAAGGCCTCCTCAGAGCCAATGTGTGGCATCAGCATAGGGTCTCCAAGTGAGAAAACAAAACCAACAATGCCCAGTTTTTCAAGTGTGATATAATTCCCCCCAAACATGTGAACTAGCTTGCAAAATGCCAGGAGTAACATTGTTTTGTACATTGGCATGAATAATTGACATTGTCTTTGAAGAGCTGATCAGAAAAGGGTAAGGGGAAAGAAAAAGTTAAAGTAAGCTGTAAAACCCAACCCACTTATATCCAAAGTACAAAGCCAGACAAAGTGAATGTTCCGTTGACTCGTGACATTTGCCATTGATTCAAAATGAGCCGGTCCTGAGAGAGGATTAAATCGATCAATAAATGTCCCAAACTGTCATTCTTAGAACCCTTGGGTAGAGCATTGAGTTGCATTCCTACAGGAGAAATGCCAAATGAGTGAGCCTAGGCCAGGTTTGTTTGGAAAGCCTTACTGAATGAACCGTGGAAGTGTGAACGTGGTCACGGGCAAAGCCCAGGATTGTTCAGCCTTCTGTGGCAGTTCTACGGGTTCTAGTACCAGGCTATTAATAGGGCGGAGCACAAGTGTGCTGTTGCTGCTCGCTTTCCTTTTTTTTCTTAACTGCGTGGATCATGTTTACAAAGGACCCTTTCCTTTAGCAAGAGGTGTTCAGGTGAGGAAGTCATTGGTTTCCATTTTATATCCTCTGGTTCCGTGCTTATTCCACGCTAAATGTCCCTGTTAAAAACAGGAGTCTAGTTTTCTACTTTGAGTGTTAACCAACTACAAAGTTAAAAAAAAAAAAAAAAGTCCTAGAAATGAAAACAAGCTTTCCCAGTAGTCTTCTGGAACATAATAATTACCACAAAAATGTTCTCAGTACAGATTTTTAGGCTGTCAGAGATGAAACGTGTCCCTTTGCTTTCCTAAGAAGCCATCTTGCCCATTTACAAGAAATTAAGACCCAGAGAATGACTGTCCAAGGTCTCACAGGCAGGACTTTAAAACAATTTTTAAACCTCTAGATTTGGGAGATCAAGAACAATCCTGTGTCTACATTGATAGGTGATTTACCATTGCCTTCGATAAAATAACAGTGAACTTTTTAACGTAATACATTTTCATATCCATTGTCTCATTTGTTCCTGAAAACAAAACAAAACAAAACTTGTTGAGATGGACAAAGAGTGGGCAATTATCTTCTTTTGCAGATGATGACACGATTTTAGAGAATCCAAGTCACTTCCCCAATTTTGCACACTGTATAAATCATAGAATCCTTGTCCCTTGTCTATAAAATCCATAGCATGCAACATGGAACTAAAAGAAATTGCAGTCCCCAGCTTTTCTGTTTACAGAATGCCCTCTGCAGTTGCTTAAAATTTAGATTGAAAAATAGGAAATTCATTTAACAGGACAGTCAATAAAAGGCTGGGGCTGATATCTAGTGATATCTAGGTGTTCTTCAGTGCTCCATCTGGGAAGGCTCTACAGATGATGTCTCTGTAGATGCCAAGGTTACACAAATCGCAGAAGCCAAATAAACCTTTTGATTAAATGATTGAATCCTAACTGGTAGTTACTACAGTATAAATGACTGTTCAAGATAGAAAGTTTTTGTAAAGAAGTATGTATAAAAAGTAAGAATTTCTGACAAAACAGTTTTGGCTTTCGCTACTATAGTTAATACACCCAACAGTGAATAGTGAGATTGTGTGTATGTGTGTGTGTGTGTGTGTGTGTGTGTGTGTGTATGTGTAGATATATTCAGATTCTGTGGGACCTAAAGCTTTGAAGCTTATCACTCTGGGGAGACTTCTTTTAAAAATGCAAAACGATGACCAGAAAATTATTGCAGTAGTTTGCTAGGGCTGCCATAACAAAGTACCACAGACTGGATGACTTAATCAGCAGAAATTTATTTTCTCATGTTTCTGGAGGCTGGAATTCTGAGATCGCGGTGTTGGCAGGGTTGGCTTCTTCTGAGGCCTCTCTCCTTGGCTTATTTATCGATGGGCATCTTCTCCTTGTGTCCTCAGTTGCTCTTTCCTCTTTGTGCATCTGTGTCCTGAGCTCCTCTGCTTAGAGGGACATCAGTCATGTTGGATTAAGCCCAACCTGACAATCCCATTTTAACGTAAGTGTCTGTTTGAAAATCCTATCTCCAAATACAGTCACATTCTACGGTACTAGGGTACTTCAACATATGAATTTGGGGGGACATAATTCATCCCAAAACAATTATGTAAGAAAATGAATACTTATTTCAAGTGAGAAAAGCGAATGAGACATATTTTAAATTGTTTTTAAAAATCTGTGAAACATGACAAAAGTCACAAAATCCAGAAAAATATCATTTTAATTAATTAATTAATTAAATGCCCAATGACTTTTTTTTTCCCAATGACTTTTTCTTACATCTTGTGGCTGCATGCTCTCTGGTCACCTCTCCATGCAACCTAACTTTGTAATTTTTTTCTATAAGGAGAATAGAAAGATAATTTCACTCTTTCCTCTTAAATGGTTAATAGAAATTTATTGTTATTATTATTACTATTAAAAGTTTGGAAAACTTCCTTTAATCTGTACAACTGTTGTTGGCAATGTCCTAATGTCCTAAAACTTAAGATGATTGTCAAATTTGGGGAATCTTCTATGAAGTTTCTTTTATTTGAAAGCTGTTACAAAAATACGTATACTGTTGCTGTGAGTTCATACACTGATACATTCTATTTTGTGAAATCCACATCAAAAAAGAAAATCAAGTCAGTGGTACATTTATAATTGCTTCTAGTACATCACTGAGTACAGTCCTAATAAGGGAAAGCATCTGTTTTTGCATCACTGAGTACTGAGTAGTCCTCTCTGTGTGTATACTTTTACACATCTGACAATTGGTAGAACTTTCTGCTGACCTAGCTTCTGGCTCCATACATTTCACACCCTGTTTCTCTCCTCTACCAGCATAATCCACATGCTGGGTGTTACAGGACACATTCTTGTCACAGGATTTTTGGCTCCATAACCCTGAGTCCCAGAGCTAGGAGAGTAGTGGACCCAGGGGCATTGAAAGCACGCCAGGAAGTCATTCCTACACAATGGTAATTGGCCATGCCTTATGCACACACTGTAGTGACAGCAAACCGTACATAAATGTATCCGACGATGCTCAACTAAATGTATCCTCAACTCATCTTCCCCTAAACAAACCCCCAAATTCCTGACACCATTCCAACACTGTCCCACATGAGTATGTAACGGAGGACAGTCAGAGTGGAAAGAGGCAGCAAGGAACACATTGCTTGGACCCTCCGAAGGTCTTAGAAGGGGCCAAAGGAAGTGACGGGCCCTGAAGCTTCATTTCTTGTCAATCCATGTTTGTTTAAAAGTATCTCTTCTACTCTGGGTATTTGCTTGGGAAGAGTTATTCCTTCCCTTCCTGCCTCCTTCCCTCCTTCCATATTTTTCTTTCTTAAATATTTATTCTGTGTATAGCATATTCCAGACCCCGTGTTAGGAGGGATAAAACACATATGATGATGTCTACAGCACAGGATAAAGTGATGGGTAGCCAAAGCTGTTAAAAATCTACTGGTATCAGATGATTTAGGGTCACATTCAGCTTGAGCGATCAGGGAAGTCTTTATGAGGAAGCAGCCTTTGATCTAGCCTAAAGGATGGCTAGGATTGGGACTGGTGACACTGGGAAGACAGAAGGGCCTTCCAGACCGCCGATGCTGCACATGGCTGCACCTCTACAGGACCTTTTTCTGTATCTGTAGCATTTAAAGGTTTATTTGGTTACATGGTCAAAACAAATGGACTAAGGGGAAATCCCTGATGTGGTGGCCATCTCTGTGCTTTTGAGAAATGTCTTCCAGAGTTTGGTGCCTCTTTTAAGGCTCAAGGTTCAGAACATCTGATCACATCTTTATTGTGGGATCCCTTAAGTCATTTATGTGACAGCATCTGAAGGAATTAAGCTAATAGCTTTGTCTACTTCACCAGAGATAGGATTTCAGACAACCCTTTCACTAAGACCCCATGTTTCAGTACTACCACCCATGGACAGATAGAATCTATTCTTCAATGATATTTAGTAGCAATGTTGATGCTCCATTTTTGACTTGCAGGTTTTTTCTCTCACTAGTCCTCAACTCTCTCTCAAATTTAGTATTTGCTCGTGTTTCCTTTTTCTTTTCGCCACTCCCATTTGCTCCTTTGTTTCAGTTATTCCAGCGACTCTTCTGTCTCCCATAGAAGACAGTCTAGGCACAGCCTTCTTTCTGAGCTTTCCGTGGCCCAGAGGGAGAAGAATCTAGAAGAATTTCTCTTCTACAGGAGATCTGAGGCAAGTGATTGGCCCAGCATCACCCAGTGTGACGTGATGACGGAACCAATAGGGATATTTGCACGTTCAGTCGTCTTTGCATCATTCTGCCAAGTCATATAGATCTGTTGGTTATTTTAATCTTTGCGAAAGAGACATCTTGCTGTCAACGTACTAGACTGTGAGTCCCTTGAGAGTAAGGAACTCTGTAGTAAAGGGCACAAATACCTTGGTAACTGGTAGTGCATAGGCATCAACCAGTCTAAACAGAACCCAGCTGGGTTGCCTCCCACTTCACTGTGGAAACACAGTTCTTTGTACAGAGCACATGTTCAGTAAATGTTACATTGATTTTTGTTGTGGCTTCCATGACAGTTCTTACTGTAATTTGAGAAGTAAAGGTAATGATGAATCAGTTGCTGACGTACCTGGTATCGTAAGGGTTAATGGTGGCAGATAGCAGCCCTCTGGGCACTATTAATAGTACTGTGTGGTGGGAATGGCTGTCTGTGTACTGAGCTTTTAGGAATAATAATAGGAAAGACTGTACAAAGACTACTCTTCCATTTGTAGTGAATGAACACACTTGTCTCGAGCACATTTGCATCTCACCTAATTTTGCTCCCCATTGTGATTTTTTTCCCAGATAACTTATTCTAATGGCGTGAGTATATTAAAATAAAATTGAGTGGAGTGAGGGGAATATGCCAATAAAAATAATCAATCCCTCTTCTGACAAAGGGCAAGTATTTACAAGGAAAATAACAGGGATATAATTGAAAAATATATCTGTATATCACTCATACAGTAATTCTTCAAACTATCACAGTTCTGTCTTTGACGGATGTTTCATCAACATATTATCTAATGTGACATAGCGTTCCTCTTTTTTTTCTCTTTTGCTTTTGGTCATAAGAATTGATTTGAAGTCTTTTCACTCTGTGATCTCATTTTTTGCTCTGTTCCAGATGTGGGTCATTCTGTCGGCCATGGAACTATCAGATAAACTGTGTAGCTTGATTAGACCAGACCTGTACTACCTGTTTCAGTCAGTCTAGCGGTTCAGCACAAGGTATATTTTAAGGAGATCTCTACAAAAGGCTGAATGAAAATCTTCCATATAAAGTGTAGTTCCATAAACCTTAATAAAAAGAAAGTACCAGGAAGCACTTAGTGCCTCAGATTCTGGAATCAAAGCTTTCTTCCGTATCGTCCCTCTTCTCAGACCTTCAAGCGACCACCCTGATATTTTCTCGGTTGAACTAATAAACTAAAGCGCTAGAGAGGGGTTTAGGTAACATCTAGTTCAAGCCCTTGTTCCTCTCATTTACTCCACACACATTGATTGAGCTCTTACCATGTGCCAGACCCTGTGCTAGGGGTTGCATCTACCGAGATGAGGAAGATACAGTCCTTGCTTGTGAAGACTTCAGTCGGGTAGGAAATAGGCAAGGAAAGTAATGCTTAGAGCCAAGTGCTCAAGGCATAGAAGACAGAAGGGAGACTAGCACAAGGTCTCCCAGCCCACCATTCAGTTCTGGTTCTCCACGACTGTTCCATCCCCCTAACCCGGGACATCGCAGAGAATCTGCAGCTGGATTGAAATTACTCTTATTCCTGGTTACAAACTTCACGGGCTCTGTGTCGAAACTTTATGCTTCAAATTTATGAATTTTGGTGTTCAGTATTAATTCCAAAGACATCTGGAAAAAGAAAGGATAGATTTTTGAGTGCTCTGAGCTTTCAGAAGCCTCTGTCTCACATTCTGGGCTGTTAGAAAGGTTCCCTTTTGTGACAGTGCTTCTTGGCCCTCGGTAGCGGCAGTGTAGAAAGCCTGCATTGCATCTACCCAAACAGAGTCTGGATGTGTTTCTCAAGCTCTTGCATTTGAATTATGGAGCATAGATCTCATAAGACAGCTTGTTCTCAAGGGGTTCCCAGCACGTTTGGTTCTAGCCCACCACAAATATGGTGAGAGCAGGCTTTGTCAGACTATTTCGACATACTCAGGGCGTTTTGAACCACATGAGGGCTGAACACGACAAGGCTGCTGGAGTCCTTGGGGTGCCCCACTCCAAGTATGCAGGGACTGGGAATTGCCTCAATACACCAACATCCTGTGTACCATTTCTGATATATTGGAGTCTAGATGTTCTCTGTTTTGGAATGTGATGCCATGGGAAATGAGAGGATGCCTTGGGGGATGGAAGAACGATGTGTACTTCCCTTGAAATAATGAAAATTTATTCCTCAGCATTCAAATGCACAATAGGCGCTCAATAAACGTTTGTTAAGTCAATACCAGACTTAAGTGACCGAACTGAAATTAAAAAATGAAGTGGTGTGGGATATAGGAAAGTAGACTTTTCTAGGTCAAAAATCCTAGGCTCTCGCTCTAGTTAATAATCCATAAGTGGTTTTAGACAAGTCATCTCTCTTTTCTTCAGTTTTACGAAACAAGGAGATTGGACTCCTTTCTCTTTTCCAAGTGCCAGAGCCTATGAATCAAGATGCTTAGTATTTAGCTCACAAGTTCATTGAGAACTTCTCTAAATAAATACCAAGGACATATCACCATGATGTTTCAAATAACAAGTTCTTAACTAACTCCAGGTTTATATCTCATTCCCTTCATGTTTCTAGACGTAGCATATTTCTGAGCACCTAGCCCAGTACTTAGTAAACATTTATTAAAAGACTATAACGAATGAGATCATTGTGATTGTGATCTGACCCCATTTCCTAAACACAGGCCTATATTAGACTACATTGAGAAGTGGCAGGAAAGTGATGGACTCGTGTGTGTGTGTGTGTGTGTGTGTGTGTGTGCGTGCGTGCGCGCGTGTGTGTGTGCGATGACAGTATGCTACTAGTCACCTGCTCTACCCAGTGTCTGGCCTAAAAGTTGAATGGTATTATAAATTGAGAACTAGATCCCTATGAAAGTCACCTTAGGGTGAAATTCAACCCATTCAACATGATTGCCTCTTTGTACAGCACAAATGATTTACATGAGTACACTTTCAGTGGCAGAATTCTCGTTGCCTTTTGGACAACTCCATTTTTTACTTGAATTAGTCAGAATGTACCAGCAGCAGACAGGAGGAAAAGCTCTACCCCAAGGTCAAAGACCAGTCTTCGTGTCCATACCATTGCCACAGGTTATTGATAGCCCGAGATGTTTTCCCCCCAACCATACCTTCCCACTCAGCGGTTACTGTCCATTTGTGAAATTCCTGAGAAGACAAGTCTAAATGCCATAATGTGCTTGTTTAGAAACAGTAGAACATACTGTTAAAATGATATGCGTGCACCGTCTATCTCATCCCAGTTTGTTACACATGAGTAATCGGAAGTGAGTTTTCTAAATGTCGCCAATCTCAAGGGAGGTGGGTACATTTGCAGTGGATTTTTCTCAGTAGGTTAAATCTAAAGGAGCAATTAAGACTCCATATTTCTGATTTGCAGGAGACGGTATTATGCATTTCCCTTGGATGAGAATAAGTAGATAAAGGAAGACTCTCAAATTGCAGTCTGTGTGACCTGTTTTTGAATAAACATCATCATATTCCACAGTCAATTATCTCTAATGTACAGTGTGTTCTCCAGCCAGAGAGAGAGAGAGAGAGAGAGAGAGAGAGAGAGAGGGATAGACTGTCAGTTAGAAGTGGTCAGAAAAAAAAGGGTACATGCATTGGAGCGTACATTAATCTATTGTCCTCTGAATAATTTTATACTATTTGGGAGGGAGTAATAAGGAAGATTATACATTATTTTTATGTGATTTCATAAATATAGAATTGTAGTCATCAGGGAAAGAGACAGGCATGGCTAGGAAAACAAAATGAGGTATGTTATGTTCAGCACAGTAATAGGGCTCCTAATACCAGAGGAAAAACAAGCCATTAGTTACAACCATTGAATGGAAGTGGTCTAATCGGAGCAGCAGGAGAAGTATCCCACTTTATTGTGGCTTCGTTATGTGTTTTGCAAGACTCTCTGGCTCTCCATTAAAATTATTTTCTACAGCAACTCTGTGAGGGTTCAGAACCCAGGAGCGTAACTATTATTTTTGTTTACACCATGCTGCTCTGCTGGAGGAGTGGATCGTGTTTTGAGTTTTGTTTGTTTCTTTTATCCTTTCCTTTCTCTTCACCTATGAGAAGATCAAAATTGAAGAGAAATATTTGTTGGAGAACTACCTTAAAAGAAGCTTAGGTTTATGGGGATATAGGTATTCATATAGCTGATACACTTTGTTATACAGCAGAAACTAACGCACCATTGTAAAGCAATTATACTCCAATAAAGATGTTAAAAATAAATTAATTAATTAATTTTTTTTTTTCAAAAAGAAGAAGCTTAGGTTTGATCAAAATAGCGTTGGCCACAGTGAAGACTGGTACATTACCATCGCCTGTATAATCAGTTGGACTTGTTTTGTTTTTCTTCTTCTTCTTTTCCTTTGGAGGTGAAGCTGGCAGCAAAGGAAGGTTTCGGATGGACGAAGTACAGACAAAACGCTTCTGTTACTTCACCTGGGGACAGGGCAACCTCCCACAATAGCTGTGACATTTGGCCTATTCTGGTAGGCACCCTTTTCTTTCTGTGTGGCCTGGGATTTGAATCTTGAGGCCTTTGATCCTTGGCCTGTCTCCTGGCTGGCTGCTGGGTAGGGTGACTCTGATCGTTCATTCTCCCAAAAAGGCCTGTTAGCATCAGAAGCAAACTGCATCTTTGCTTTTACAGCAGTGACGCGTGATAATTATTGGTGGTACTGGCCTCTGCCCACTCTTACTTTCTTAATCCTAAGCCTGAAGTATTATTTAAGAAAACAAGATAGCAACCCCCTTTGGGGGGAAATAGATCATTTCCCCCACATTAAACCCTGAGGTTTACTACGGAACAGCAACAGTGGAGTATCCTCCTTCTCATTGTGCCAACAAATCTTCACAAATTATTTATTTCCCATTTTAGACATTGGACAGTGACTCAGCGTGCCCTGGAAATACTATCACTGTAGTAATTTTCTTGTGTGGCTCAGCTTAATGTTAGAGAAATGGGTAGTTACAAGTCCAGACACTATAAAGATGGAGCTAAATATTCTTCTAAAAATAGGATGTTTGGTTAACGTTTAGTAGTCAACAACTTTCCTGAAGCCACACACAGTGCCGGACTGAGAAATGGAATAAATGCCCTCATTCAGTGTTCGGTAAGGTCTCCCTTTAGGAGATTAACTTTTAATATTAAGGATTCAGGATACGTTGGCTTCATCTGTGAGGCTTTGCTCTATGGCATGATGGTGTCTTTAACTCAAGGGATCAACAATTGGGAGGAAACGCCATAGTTACGGGTGATGGGTGGCATAAAACTGACTATAGGCAGACTCATTAACTCAACAAAAGGAAAATCAGTTCTTCTGAATCTTATATTTGTTGGAGAGATCCATTCCTAGGTGGCTGTGGCCTGGTATGGGGTGCAGAGAAGGAAAGGAATGGGAAGAAAGAGGTTAGTATAAATTATGAAATCAGGTAGAACTGGGCTCAGAATTTTTCTTTGCCTTATATTCACTATGTGAGGTTAAGCTTCAGCTTTTTTGTTTGCAAAGTGGTATAATAGCATGTACCTATAGGATTGTGGTAAAGAGTAAATGAGAAGATGCATGTAAACAGGTAGCCCAGTTTGACACATACTATATACTTAGTTAATGGTTACTTTAGTTATTATAAGCTTAATTATTCCCAGTGATGAGATGCTTATTACCTTCCAAAACAGTTCATCCCATCTTTGAACAGATCTATTCTGCTTTTATTAAGCTGAAAGCTTTCTAAACCCTGGTGCTACTTTTAAGCTCTGGAACTTTTTCTCTGATATTGGGACGATGGAAGGAAGGAAGGAAGGAAGGGAGGGAGGGAGGGAGGGAGGGAGGAAGGAAGGGCATACCTGTTTACATGGCTTTCTTTTTAGTATATTGAAATCAGTAGTCATAAATGCTTTCAATATACTCTTCATCTGGGTGACCATTGCCAGTTCTTAAATGGTTCTTTTTTAATATGGTTTTGAGGACCACATCTGTATTCAGGGTGTTGCCCTCATCCATGTTAAGAAATGTATGGCTCTAAATCAGATGTTGTCCTTGAGGTGTGGACTCACCAGTGGAGTGCAGTGTCACTTTCTTCTTATTAGGTGATAGGTGCCCAATAATAGCTGTTGTGTAGGCACCTGGATCCCTTCTTTCTAACATCAGTTTTGCCGTGTGGTCCCTTGTAACTGAGCATAGCTTCAGAGAAACCTATTGAGCCCTTCTTTCCTTGGTCTTAAAATATTTGTAAAGGGATAGTACATTTAGAAGAAATGTGTTGTGTGCTTCCTTTTACCAATGCCAAATATCATTCCTTGAACAAAAAAGGAAAAAAAAAAAAGAAAGGAATTCCCCCAAAAAATCTTTAAATAACTTAGATCAAAAGAATGAATGCCGTTCTAAACAATATTGGCAGAAAATAAAATTTTCTAGTCATTAGAGAAATGTTGAGTACCAAACATCTTTATATCTCATACCTTTGCCCATATCTTCCAAAACTTGGGTTTCTGTTTTCCTAAATTTAAATAAAGAAGTAAAACTAAATAATTTCTGATATTTCTTCTGATTTTGACATTATATATGTCCCCTCACCTGTAGAGAAAATATTCTTTCCCTACATCTAAGGGTTGTTGTCAGGAAGGAGTGATATTGTGGATATGATAAGGCATTATGCTGGGGAAATATACTATATAGCTTCAGTCATTCACCTTAAGATCCTAATATCTGTTTGCCCTCCATGGTCCTTTAGGATTTACTCAGGGGAGTGGCCAACGATGGCCATCAGAACCTCAGTCCACTGCCTAGAGCAGCAATGCGTTAGATAGAACCATACCCAACGTCTTGCATATTGAGGCAGTTCTGGAACTCTATAGGCTAACCCTTGGAGGAGCAGGAGTGCTGATAGTATTTACAAAATGACTCTTCGTATACAAAGTAATATAAACTCCCTGCAAATCTGAGTTAGTTAAGGCAGGGTTATTATAGTCTCTGTGTTACTGATGAGTCAATTGAAGCCCACAGAAGTAAGCTTGCTTATAAAAGTAAGGATATCAAGTGGAATCACCCACACAGTAAGCTGGTATGTCGTGAAGCATGACCTCAAAACCACCGGTAGCTTGCTACATTTAGGTACAGAAAGCCCCTAGAGTTCCACAGAATTGGAACATTACCAGATCTGAAATTTTCCTTAGAAATCATCTCCTCTGATGCCCTCACTTGACAGAAAAGGCTCAATTGTTCCTGAGGTGGAAACAAAACACAAGTTTTCTTTATATCACTTTGTGCTGAGGGTTAGATGCATAAACACAGGAAAGCATCAGGAAGCTATAAAAGGACCAAGGAATCATTGTGACCTCAGTGCAGATCTCATTGCTACTTCCTGGGCATGTCTGTAGAGTTCGGTTGCTTCCCCTCCCTGAGCCTCATTATGAATAATGCATGCCAAGCAGGGTGTTGGCCTTTATTGAGTAAGATAACGGGTCCGTGTCTGGCTTAATGCTTGCCCCATAATGGATGCTCCACTAATATTTACCACCTTTCTTCCCTTCAGTCCTCCTCTTATGCTATTAGGACTGCTGTTTTGGGCTATTCATTTCTGGATTTCCCTGTGTAACCCCCCAGTTGGAGATGAGCACAGTACACCTCCCACCCACCAGTCCCACCATGATGGCTCTGGGTCTGTCCTGTGCAGGCCACTGCCTACCTTGGGACCCTAACAGTGGTCCTCATACAGTGTTTAGTATCAGGGGGCCTGGCCCAGTCTAAGGGACTTCTGCTGCAGGGCCTGGTTGGAAGCACCTACCTAATTAGGAGATAGGGCTTCATGAATGGATCTTTCATTAGTGACAAAATATTTGCCAGGAAGGACTGTAAACAGAAGAGAAGACTTGATTCACTTGCTCCTTTTCTCTTGCCCTCTCTTAGTTTTTGTTTAATTTAGTGTGTTTACACCTCAGGACACAGCTGCTACTGAGGCTCTTCCAAGGTCAAGAGAAACCTTTCTCTGCCGTCGCCCTCCCTCCGCATTCCCCCTTGAACATCTTTAAGAGACAATAAAAGGTGTGTGGGTATGAGACAGAGTGTGCGTTCACATGAGTCCTGGTTATTATGGGGACCTCAGAAGAAACATGACCTCCACTCTGGCCACAAGGATTTAATAGAGACCATCTGAGCACCTGAATTTCCCTCAAGCACACTTTTCCAAGAAAAGGGTCACTGCCGGTCATTTCCCTAACGTATCACTGTTGTCCTGACCTGATCCTTTTCTGCTCTGCCTTAGCTAACCTAGCATACTTTTCACTTCTCAAAAAGTATTACTCTTTCATAATTAAAGATGAGGCAGCACCAGTGAAGGGAGCTGCACGGTTTGCGGCCAGCACACGGGGCCTGTTGTCAGAAGATAGGACTTCAGTTATTTGGTCCTGTTGGGCCTCGGTGTTTTGATTTGGAAATCCAGGATACTTATATTTGGCCTGTCTATTTCACTCTGCTACGGTGAGGTTTAAATGTGAGACTCAGTGAGAAAGTGCTTCATAGACAATAGAGCACTATATAAATAGGAAAATTAGTATTGGACTTCTCTCACGTTCCATTAATAAATTGACACTCCGCATTGATCTGAGCACATGATGCAGTCAACTTCAGATTAAACTTTCCCTAAGAATTGCTTGGAGAAAATGAGCTACCGGTGTAATTCTCTGGGCCATGCAGGCTAGACGAAGGATGTTGAGTTCTTTCTGTACCACCAGTATGAGCTCCCAAAGGGCTGTGCCTTACTTATTTCCACTCTATAGATGACGAGCACAGGCCCCTGGGAATGCACTGAGCTAGCAGGGGTTCACCTAATGCCAAATCAGGATGGGAAGTTAGATCCTGGTGTGTGCTTATGACCGTCTTGTGGGGTCTTTCTTTTCAGATAATGAATACTCACGAAGGAAGATGGATGAGGAGGGAACCATGACATAGCTGTAGGCCCGACTCAGCTCTCTTCGAGACATCGGCTTTGGCCCATTGCAGTGAAAGCCTTGTCCTCTTGTCTTACTGGTCTCTCATTTTTTCCCTTTCCTTCCATTGCTCTCTCCAGCTCCCATGCTTCTAGAACCATCTTCTTCATGGTACCCTTATTTTAAAAAATGGTACCATCATTTAGGTATTTGTTTCCAGTATTCCTGAGGCTGGTGGATTTCTCCAGAGTTAACTGCAGACTTTGGTGGTCAAGCACCAAGAAGATTTCCACTTGAGGCGGATCTGGCATGGGGGTTTATTTTTTCCCCTTTCTATTTTATTGTTGGCCAGTTTGGGCCAGCATGTTGCTAGGCTGTGTTGGTTTCTTAGCTCTTGTAACCAAGCTAAGATGCACATGTCAAAAAATATGTTTTCCTTCTCTCTGTAAAGGTCTTCCCTCTTTTCTGTGATGTTTCAGGATAGGAGAGGAGTGTTTGCTTGATTCTAATTCTGGCATGTGAAGTGTTGGCTACAGAATGCTTTTATCACCGTGTTATTTTGTCAAAATGCTATCATCATTGTCATTTTCAGCTTAATAGCAGGAATGTTCTACTTGTACCAAGGATATTCCATATTTTACGTAAATTCAAGAAAAGAAATTTCAAATGCAAAAAAGTAATAGTGAGAAGCTAATTAGTTTTACAGTTCTTGAAACCCTAAATTTAAAATAGCTTTAAGCTTCCAGTGCATCTTGCTCTGACAGTACCATTTACAGGTAAACGATGATGCTTAATCCAGACTATTGTTATATTGTAACTACTCAAGCAAAAAAAAAAAAAAAAAAAATCCTTGGAGGAAGCGGGAATACGGCTATTTGCCAAAATGGCCTCCAGGTTTTGGATGACAGTTGAGGTACTTTGATTTAATGCTTCTCTAGTTTTAACAGTTGTAACCAAACAAGCCCTCATCTCAGCCACCCCAAAGGAGACTGGACTTGACTGTAAGAAAACTCAGAGCTCCTGCAGTGAAACCCGCCCCGCTGTGGGAAATGATAACCACAGGTGAAATTGTGAGCTAGATAAAGACCATCGTTCTAGTTCTGAGGGGATAGCAAAATCCCTACATTCCTCTGTCAGGCATCCAAGAGCTTTTAGTCTTCAAATACCTATGGAGGCTTTTACTAGATCAGGCCTTGCAATGAGCTACAGAAGAAATGAAGCAGCATCTGAGACAGAGACAGAAGATGAATCAGTTATGATTCTTGAGTCAGCGGTGATTCCTGTCCACAGAGAGCTCATCATCAAGGAATGGAGACAGATGTGTAAATTGCTATTTCCAAATTTGTAAGCTAGGTATAATGAACAGGATACCACGGAAGCACATAGGAGACTTTGATGAATTCTTCCTGAAGGAATTTGCCTCGGTCATAGGTAATAATTATGAATTTGGCTTCTACCTTGCCCTTTTTCTATATCATTATTGTCATTTAGTATTTATAGCCTATGTATGTGTCCATCTATGTATCTATCTATCTGAGTTACCAGCTGATGATATGTTTCATATTGGGAAAGATTCCTCACATGATAACACAGCATCTGTCTATCCACTTATCCATCCATCCATCCATTCATTCCACAAAAGTTCATGCCCTCAATATGACAGACATTTTTCTATATCCTAATGGAGATGAATAATTCGGTTAGGAATAACTTGTGAGTTAGTAACGGAGACAAAAACAGCTGAGTAGGGCTTCCCTGGTGGCGCAGTGGTTGAGAGTCCACCTGCCGATGCAGGGGACACGGGTTCGTGCCCCGGTCCGGGAGGATCCCACATGCCGCAGAGCGGCTGGGCCCTTGAGCCGTGGCCACTGGGCCTGTGCGTCTGGAGCCTGTGCTCCGCAATGGGGGAGGTCACAGCGGTGAGAGGCCCGTGTACCGCAAAAAAAAAAAAAAAAAAAAAAAAAAGGAAGAAACAGCTGAGTAAATGTTATGGATCTATAAAAGAGTTAAAGAAAAAGACACATAGAACTTCTTGAAGATGGTGTCATTATAATCACAAACTCAGGCATTTCCTACTGAGAATGATGCCTGTGAGCCAGAATCACATTTCCCCATCTATCTTTTGAGAGTTTACCGTGCATTCCTTCCATGTCAGACACTGTACTAGCATAAAGTGAGGACATACATTCTTCCGCTATCATGAGACATTGTTTCTAACCCTGAATGCTTGCCATCGTGATTGCACCTTTACTTCTGCTCATCTTAGCCAAGATATGTACACATTGGTTGCATTGTTTGTCTTTCCTATTATCTTCCGTCCTTGTGGTTGGGTTTCAGTGGACCTATACCAGGTGCTGTCAGAAGACAAAAGACTGAAAATCAAGACGCGAGCATTTTCACAAGTGGTAAGCACTTGGTAGCAACTTAGGATCAGTTGTTGGAGCAATAGGGCATTTGATACATAGTGTTTCACATTATCTAAGTGACTTGGAACTGTTGGAAATAGTAGCAAAGAAGATTTCAGTTAGTATCTAGGACAGGGAGCAGCAGACTATAGCTCCTGGGCCAAATCCGGTCCACTAGTTGTGTTTGTAAATATTTATCGGAACTCAGTCATACCCATTTGTGTATGTGTCTGTAGCTGATTTCTCTCTACAGAAAGAGTTGAGTAGTTGCGACAAAGACCAAATGGCCCACAAACCCTACAATATTTACTATCTGGCTCTTTACAGAAGAAGTTTGCCAAACTAGGGGAACTTATGAATCTCTGAAGGAAAGCAGACAAAGAAAACAAAAATTCTAATGTCCCTAATCCTACTTTACTATTTATGTAACATGTGGTCCTGAAACTCTCCATGAATAAAACTCAGAACAATTAAGAAGAGAAAAAAAACTTAAAACAGAAACCCCAAGCTAAGAGATGATGGACAAGAAATCCATAGAGTATAATTCCTCATCTTCTTCTACCAGCTTGTTCTGAGGATACTGCGTGTTTCAGGAATTTCTGCCAGATGCTGGATATTCAGGCAAATACAACACAGTCTGAGCTCCCAGTCTGTTAGCAGAGACAGACATGCAAATCAGCAAATGCTCTCCCAGTGATAGATGCTGTCATACGGGAGATAGAATAAAGAGGCCGAGAGAATGCATAGAGTAGGGGTGGCCTGACTTCTTGTAATTTTGGGGAAAGGTATCACAGGGTTGTTAAGATTTCACCTGCACCTGAAAGGATGAGCCTTGATAGATGATCAAGGGTAGAAACAAATATTTTATTTCTAGTAGCTTCAACTCTACCTTGAAATAATTTGCTATGCTAGCAACGGCATCACAGTTTATGAAATACTATTCATCTGTAATCTGTCTTTACAATGGAAGTTAGTTATAATAATTTTCTATGTTTTATTAAGAACTGAGAGTTGATCAGGACAGATAAGTTACTTGTTCAAATTTCCATTGCTTGGAAACAGTAAAACTGACCTGACCCTACTTCTTCTGGCTCCAAAGCCACAAGACTGTCCCCCTGTGTCAAACTTCCCTGACTTAAGTCGACAAATATTCCCTGGAGCTTGTAATTGGTCTGAAAGATGGGAGAAAGGGGCCTTTGACTTTGCCTGCACTGAAGTAACCTGCTTTATTTCAGACATTGCTAAGAAATGTTTTTTTGCACTTGGCATTATTGTACATGCTGCTGGTTGAAGTAACCATGGTCGGGACTCCATATGCTTTCCTCTTATATAAGTATGGCTGCCCTCGTTAGATTGTCATTGGATTCTCTTATTCTCCGTTTACTTGGAGCTTCCTCTGCTTTCTGTTATCCCTTTTTCCCTTCCTTGTTGTGGATACCAGCTCATAGACCCTCTACCCCCTCATCACACAGTTTCCTCCTTCACTAAGGGAGTTTTGGACAGAGGGTGGGGAATCTGGTGAAATGCCAACACCTCGTAGAATGTGAGAGAAGTGGGAGGGGCCTCAAAAGCCACCATTCACCAAGTCCCGTTATTCACAGTCTGGCAACCATGGGCTTCTGACCTTGTGCCCACTCCCCTTACCAAATCCTGTTCCAGATGTCTTTTCTCCATTTATGTGCTCGGTTGTCTCTCCAGATCCCTAGCTTCAAATGTTCAAGCTCTTTACCCCCCAAAACCTCTATTTTCTCCTTAGTTGTCTGGCTTGGACCATGGAAACCTCTAACACTGTATTGTAAATGTGTGTTAGAAATGTCTCTTCCCGCTGCTCTTCCGCAGCTAAAGGAACAGATTCTACTGCCAATTCTTATCCTAACAAGAGTGGCCTTGAAAAAAATAAATTGGAGCTTTCAGTACATTTTTTTCTTAGCTGGAAGTCATAAAGTATAGAGGTTAAGAGATGGACTTTGGAATGAGTTGATCAGGATTTCAATCTTGCTACTTAACTTACTAGCCTGGACCTTAGGCACATCTCCCAATGTCTCTGGGCAAGGACTCTCCTGATCGGGCTGTTGTAAGGATTAAATGAGCACATGATAAGTTCTTAGGACAGTCCCTGGCTGTGCAAAGTTTAGTTACTATTGTTATTATCATTGTTTTTCTCTTTTCCTTGAACTTTTCATACCATGTCTCTATTTTGGGTTCAGAAAATATGATTCACATAATCACAGGTTTAATAGAATTTTGGGGTTAGCCTTGGAGCCTAACCTCCAATTAGAGCACTGTTTTTATGAAAGCATGAGTTCCTGATATCCAAAAGATGAGTTGCAGAGAAACTCTTGGACTGAAGTCGCTCATCTATAAGATGCTCCAACTTGAAGAAGGAGCCAGATGGTGAAAGATAACAAAGTCTGCAAAGATAGGCATTTCTAAAGCACCTGCCCCAATGCAACCAATCATGGTCATGTATACAGCCCTCAATCATTTGGTTTATGAAGTAAATGTATTTTCTTTGTTGGCTTTTGCTTTTATACATTTTGACGATGTCCATTTCCTCATTAATTAAGGAATGACCGCCAGTAGTTGGATGGCATCTGCTCATGGGTTTTGGATATAAAACCGACAGATATTTAATTGATTATCCTATCGTATCTGTCCTCAGGCTTGTAAACTGAGCTCAGTTAGTGATCTGCCACTATTGCCATTGCTTGATGCTAGAATGGGGTGAGAGGTTACCATACCAGCATCCCCTGTTCTCTGTGAGCTTAGACTCGATGAAGGTATTTCATTGCTTGGTTTATTAAATGTCCATGACCTCTATTTTATGCTTTATAAATATAAGTTATGCTGGGGACCTCATCATATTTGGAACTAGCAAGAATACTGAGGTTTATGCAAAAGATAAATCCAATAGACTTGCACCAATATAAAATGTGTACAGAAAGTGGAGTATATTAAGTGCCACAAAGAGGAACGATGTCCTTTGGGAGTTGAGAGGAGCTTCAAGAGGAAAGTGGTGTTGATTGGGTCTTACCACTGAGCTTGGGCAATGAGTGACCTCATGGTACAGAGTATTAGGAGAATGACATTCCTGATAGAGGAACTGGTTTGAGTATACTTAGGGAGGCAGAGAATTCTGGAGATTAAATCTGCCTATGCTTGTTAGTATGGCTTAAAAGTGGCACCTCTCATTAATATAGCCGCAGTTTACTTTAAGATTCCCACATACTTTAGGGTAAAAATCAGAAAATCCTCAAAATGCAGACAATCAAATTCTTTCTCTCTGAATTGTGTGTGTATACATACACACACACACGCAAACTCCACATGTTTCCACAAATCAATGACAATGCCAAATGGAGCAATTTTCCACAGTTTTCTGCAAATAACTGCATGCTTAAGCACTGCACTCAGCAAAATGATGAAATCTATCAATATTTCTCAGTCCTGCTGAGTTTCTTCGTGGTGTCCAAAAGCTTAGCCAGTCCCTTCCTGGATTAGTGGCTGAGGATAGGAGAACCTACATCTGCAGGTAGCAGGATCCCTTCACAGATGAACTTTAGACCACACCCACCTGCTGTCCCTTTAATCAGTCAGTAATGAGGACAAGAGCTTCAACTTGGTTACACCAGCAGGGAGAAAATAATCCTAATCATACTCAGAGAACAGACTCATGCAATCAATAGTTTCAGTCCAGGGATTTCATAGTGTTGGGCTGGCATCCTGTAGAAGGGGAAAATTGCCCTGGGGTAGGGTGGGAGGAGACATAATTTATATGGAAAAAGCATATATATGTATAAAATAAAGTGGTAGAAGTTACTCATTGGGTGAAGGCATGTATATTGTTGGAAAGCCAACTATGAACGGAAGATGCAAAATGAAGTGTTGTTAGTCTTGTTTTGTTTTGCAGTGAAGGGTATGATGTACTATCCCTTTAACTGACACATCTGCATGATCTAGTCACCTAATATCTGTGTGGGTCTAAAATATGCCCCTGTTCCCCTCTTAACTTCAGGGTAAGAAGGTGCAGAAGAGAAGGTCTAGTTCCTACTATCATCTGGAAAAGAACCCAGAGCTTGGTAAGCACCATCAGGTTCGAGATGAGGGAAGGGATATCTGAAAAGGGTAGAGTAGCCCTGCGGAGTTTCTAGGAGAAATGAAATTTAAGGTGGGTTTTAGAAAATGAATAAGGCAAAATTTTGGCAGACAGAATTAGGGAGATTGCTTAATAAACATGACAGTATAATAATGATCAGTGGAAGGTACATGGAAGAAACGATAGCTTAGCTCAATGACAGGAAGACCAAAACATAGCTGTCTGAAATAAAGCGCCATTGCTTTTGAACGTAGTGAGATTTCCATCTCTGGACTGGAAGATTGCAGTGGGGATTCATCAAATGAAGCAGAGGTTGGGGGTTGAATAGATCACCATGGAGGTTGTTTCCAGCCTTAAGATTCCAAGATTCTAGTCACTGAAATGAGTTCTTCTTAAAGAATAGAGAAAGGTATCTACTAGAGGTTAGAGAGAATTGGCTGAAGTACAAATTTAGTTATTTTAGATAATCCAGACATTGGTCTGAACTTTTCAAGCAAAATCTACTGGATGCAGCTTTTAACTGTGACTTCAGAAAACACCAACCTGTGATGTTGATGTTTCCTTGCCCAAATTGCAAGCAGCAAAAATCTCACATTTAGAAAACACTTGGATTTAAGAAGAGGCCCCATGCCAAGCAGTACTAAGGAGAGGGGTACTGCCAGGCCTCTAAGTGAGGGTCGTGGAGACAGGACTTGAGGGCTTCTTCCTCTGGTGATGCTTGCAAATATTGGCGGCTTTAATGCTCACTGTCTGACAGCTCGCTGATTTCGTTTCTTGAAGCTGATCTTCAAAGCCGTGAAGTAATAGCAAACTGTTTGAGATCCCAAATCAAAGAACAGATTGTGTAGACTCAAAAAAAGCAAACAAACAATTACATTTAAAAACGAAGTGTTGGGAAAAAACAGTGACAACCTTTTCGCTCACCTGCCAAGGCCTCGTGGCTAAGTTTTTGTTTTTCCCCAGTTACAGCAAATGATGTCAGACTGTGCCCTACTGGCAGGGGAGCCATTTCTAGTGGTTAAATCTGGAGGGGTTTTGGAGCCCTCACTCTTAACATGACTTTCCTACTGGCTAGAGGTATGAGGTTGAGCAAATCAAGCTCATTTTCTCCGTTTGGAATGAAGGTTCCATGAAAATTCTCCACTTGAGGGAATAATAGTGACTAATAACTAACATTGACATTGGAGGTTCACAACAGCCCTGTGGAATGGGGATTAGAGAAGAGGCTTTCTCAAGACCACAGGACCAGTAAAACATGAAGCGAGAATTCAAGCCCAGGCTTTCCGGTATCGCATCACTTGTTCTTTCTACTACATGATCCTGCTTCTAGCTAACCACCTATTTGGTAGCTCTTGAAAAGGAGATTCTGTTACCTCCTCTGAAAATAATACCAGATTCCTACTTTCTCACGGGGCTTTCCAAATAGGGTCCGTGTTGGCCCATTTCCATGGGATGTTTTACAGGTTTTCAAGTACTTTATTAGTTGCCTAATTGTTTGGGGGGTTTAAGTTGTCCCAGGATATCATATCTGAATTCAGTTATTTTCTCCTCTTTCCCCTCCAGTGTGCACATTCCCCTTAATACTCTAGTGATGTATGAGTTTCCCAGAGCTGTCAAGGAATGTATACACAAAAACAGAGCATGTAAGACATTTATTATAGTTGTTTTACTTTGACCTGGGCAAGAAACAATATAAAATGGCAAAGAATTTGGTGACTGTCATTACAACCTTAACTTCAAAAATGTTTGCCCTTATGTTATTTGCAACACTTGGCCTTCCTCAGTATTTTAAATCATTGATCACAGGCTGATATAAATTTAGCCTTACTACTAATTACTTTATGTTTTATATGCTTTTTCATTTTGCTTAGTCACTTTGCTACTCATTAATTTTGCTCTGAACGGCTTCCCATGACAATGGAAGGAAGCCTGCACTGCAGAGCCTGATATCCATGGACTTTTTGTTGTTCTCTCTCCATTACTTTTTGCCAATTGTCCTTCGCAGTCTCCACAGTTTACCCAGTCCAATCAAAGAGCTGGTCCTTATGCATACTAACCATCTATTTCTCTGCTTTTAATTAAACTGTCCCTCTGTGAAGAATGCTCCTTTTTTTTTTTTTTTTTCAATCTAGGTTAGCTAAGCTCAAAAAGACCACTTCTATGACACCTTCACAGATTCCTCCAGATGGAAATAATTTCTTATTTCGTTATTGAACCTCTCTTATAGCCCTATGAGAGTGTGCTCTGTAAACTGAACAGTGACATATAAAAACATGTAATGTTGCACCTGACAGGAGGGCATCTTAATATCCCTACTAAATTTTGATCTCCTTGACCTCCTTGGTGTTATCTGACATATTTGTTTATTAATCAACACAGTAGCAATGATGATGAATGAGTAACCAATGTTCTTGTCATTTATTTTTATTTTTTTATTGAAGTGTAGTTTCTCGACAATGTGTTAGTTTCAGGTGTACAGCAAGGTGATTCAGTTGTGTGTGTGTGTGTGTATACTTTTTCAGATTCCTTCCCATTATAGGTTATTACAAGATATTGAATACAGTTTCCTGTGCTATACAGTAGATCCTTGTTATTTATCACTTTTATGTATAGTAGTGTGTATCTGTTAATCCCATACTCCTAATTTATCCCTCTCCCCCCTTCCCCTTTGGTAACCATAAGTTTGTTTCCTATGTCTGTGAGTCGATTTCTGTTTTGTAAATAAGTTCACTTGTATCATTTTCTTAGATTCCACATAAAAGTGATATCATATTTGTCTTTCTCTGCCTGATTACTTCACTTGCTATGATAATCTCTAGGTCCACCCATGTTGCTGCAAATGACATCATTTCATTCATTTTTATGGCTAAGTAATATTCCTGTGTGTGTGTGTGTGTGTGTGTGTGTGTGTGTGTGTGTGTATGTATACCACATCTTCTTTATCCATTCATATGCTGGTGGACACTTAGGTTGCTTCCATGTCTTGGCTATTGTAAATAGTGCTGCTATGAACATTGCGATGCATGTATCTCTTCAAATTGGAGTTTTCATCTTTTCCAGATTTACGCCCAGGAGTGGGATTGCTGGATCATATGGTAACTCTAATTTTAGTTTTTTAGGGAACCTCCATACTGTTCTCCATGATGGCTACACCAATTTATGTTCCCACCAACAGTGTAGGAGGGTTCCCTTTTCTTCACACCCTCTCCAGCATTTATTATTTGTAGACTTTTTAACAATGGTCATTGTGACTCATGTGAGGTGATACCTTATGTAGTTTTGATTTTCATTTTGCTAGTAATTAACGATGTTGAGCATCTTTTCGTGTGCGTGTTGGCCGTCTGTATGTCTTTGGAGAAATGTCTATTTAGGTCTTCTGCCAATTTTTTGATTTGGTTGTTTGTTTTGTTGATATTGAGCTGTATGAACTGTTTGTATATTTTGGAAATTAATCACTTGTCAGTCTCATCATTTGTAATTATGTTCTCCCATTCCGTAGGTTGTCTTTTTGTTTGTTTATGGTTTCCTTTGCTGTGCAATCTTGTCATTTAAATGTTCCATATTTCTCAAGTTTTTTCTCTCTTTTTTTAAATTAAAGTAATACATTCTTCTAGTTTAACAAGCCTAATAGGACTAATAGGTGTAAAACAAACAATATCCTTTTTATGCTCCACTCTTCTCCAATATCCCAGTCCTACTTTGCAAATAACATTTAGCTGCTTCTCCCTGGCATTTGCACTGCTCCATGTTTCAAAAAAAGGACATGTTTTCTATCTGAGGATTCATGAACTTCAGACATTAACTGTGGATTAACAATACAAAGGATATGAATATTCCATCTATATGTGTGTTTGACTTTTTAGAGCCTCCCAGTTTGGGGGGCTTTAGCCCTTCTCCCTCCAAAATCAGGAAACTGTGACAATGAGGTCCTTTCTTGCTGCTGGCTTCATTGCTGGCCTGCTGACCTGGTGTTTTAGGCTGATTATGTTTGCCTTTGAGCCAAAAGAGTTACTTGATGATCCTCTAGGGCCCCATTTCCCCACAACACTTAGGCTTGAAAGTTGCAGGAGAAATAATGAGAGAACGACTTGGAAATTTTTAATGTCTTTACAAGAAATACAAGGTACTCTTATGACCACAGAGCTGGCAGCCTATATTCATCTCAGTTTTGTTAACAAGTATAGTCTAGATACTTGATAAGTGTTATGAAACAACAGTGTATCTTGATAGATTCTTTTTTTTTTTTTTTTTTTTTTTTTGCGGTACGTGGGCCTCTCACTGCTGTGGCCTCTCCCGTTGTGGAGCACAGGCTCCGGCCGCGCAGGCTCAGCGGCCGTGGCTCACGGGCCCAGCCGTTCGGCGGCATGTGGGATCTTCCCGGACCGGGGCACGAACCCGTGTCCCCTGCATTGTCAGGCGGACTCTCAACCACTGCGCCACCAGGGAAGCCCTTGATAGATTCTTTATGGTATAAAATAACCTGTTCGGTGTTGGGGATAATTAGTTATATGTGATATATTTCTCTGCCCTCTGCCTCCCAGGGACTTGATGATCTTTGTTTAGAGATGATTGGAATATGATACAGTGGATAGAACATTGTTATTTAAGTCCGGAGACCTGGACTCAGCTGCTTTCTAGAAAGGCCATATTCCCATGTTACATCTTCTTTCAGTGCCTCAGTTTTCATCTACAAAATAGGATTACTAATCCTTTCCCTAGAATCATTTTTGTGTAACAATCAGGTGAGCTGGTATACTTGGTTATCTCTGTGGCTCACAAGTTGCTAATAAAGGAAGGAATCTGGGGTGGCCTTCAATATATTCTTTTGCCATTCATTTATTCACTTATTTAACAAATGTTTCCACAGTTGTTTATCAAAGTTCGGTTTATACTAAATAAGAGTCTGGTGGAGAAACAGGTGTGTTGGGAGCTTGGAGGGAGGCCCCGCTAGAGCCCAGAAGTGCTGCCAGAGTACCCCCCTCACAGGATGGCTTCAGATCCTTCCTTCATTTCATAGCTTGGCAAAGGTTCTCACCATCAGGCTTCTTGCGTTGCACTGATTAGTTTATTCAGTTTTAATTTTATATTATTGCTTCTGCCTTGTGGATTGGACCCTACACACACACTCACATGACACACATAAGCTGAGAGCTGGAAAGGATTTTGCAATCCTGCTAACTTTGTCTTTAATCCTTATTGTTCTTAATCCATTTCCCTTCATTCTTCATCTCTTGCCCAAGTGGTTTTCATTTTACGTATAACAGAAATGAGTTGATTCTAGACTACATTGGTTGGATCTTTTAATGCCTAAGGTTGTGAGAATAAATGGATGTGGAATGACACGGCACAACTCACCTATGTGTGCATACGTGTACATGCTTTTCATTTTACATTCCCAACCTCCTTACTTTCTTTTTTTTTATTCTTTAGGACTTTTTTTTTTAATTTATTTTTGGCTGTGTTGGGTCTTCGTTGCTGCACGTCGGCTTTCTCTAGTTGTGGCGAGCGGGGGCTACTCTTCGTTGGGTTGCGTGGGCCTCTCATTGTGGTGACTTCTCTTGTTGCAGAGCACAGGCTCTAGGTGCACAGGCTTCAGTAGTTGTGGTTCACGGGCTCTAGAGCACAGGCTCAGTAGTTGTGGCGCACGGGCTTTGTTGCTCTGTGGCATGTGGGATCTTCCCACACCAGGGCTCGAATCCGTGTCCCCTGCGTTGGCAGGTGGATTCTTAACCACTGCGCCACCAGGGGAGCCCCCAACCTCTCCTTACTTTCTGCCTCTGTCCTTGGGATGGGTGGGAACCCTTCTAAGACCACCAATCACTGGGCTTTTACCTCCTACTCCAATTTTATTTCCCCACCATGAATGCATGATATTTTTTTCTCTTTTTGCATACGCAAACAGAAAACCTAAGTTCTTTGGAATCAATTCTTTAAGAAAGTTACCGCAACCACCTAAAAGCAGAAATGTTCAGTAGCACGCACATGCTTTGAAGTGTGGAGCATTTGTGTGTCCATTATCTCATTCTCATGCTCACAAAACCCCTTAGGGATTTCATCCCGTCTTACAGATGTGGAGGTTGTTAGAGAAGTTGTTAAACAACTAGTAGAGACTAGAACCTGGAGTCAATCCATCCTTTCTCTCTTAAAAACCTCTTTCTTTCAACTATTTTAGGCTACAGTGCTAAGCATCATAGGATTTCTTGTCTTTCCCAGCCTGAAGTGAATTTCCAAAGATGTGTGTGTGTGTGTGTGTGTGTGTGTGTGTGTGTGTGTGTGTGTGTGTGTTTTGAAAAGACTTTACTTTTTGTAGCAGTTTTAGACCACAGGAAAATTGAGCAGGAAGGTCAGAGGTTTCCCAACCCCCTGCCTCCACACACACAGCCTCCTCCACCATCAACGCCCTGCACCACAACGGTTCATGTGTTACAATCAATGAACCTACATTGTCACATCATAATCACCCAAGTTCACGTAACTTTCACTCACGCTGTTGTACATTCCACGTATATGAACATATGTATAATGATATGTATCCACTATGATAGTATCCTGCGGAATGGTTTTACCGTTGAAAGTCTTAACTGAAAACCCTCTACCTATCCATCCCTTCTTCCTCTCTAATGTCTGGCAATCAGCCACCTTTTTACAGTCTCCATAGTGTTTCCTTTCCCAGAATGTCATATAGTTGAACTTGTACAGTAGTGTAGCCATTTCAGACTGGCTTTTTTCACTTGGTAACATGCATTAAAGTTTCTTCCACGACGTTCATGGCTTGATAGCTCCTTTCTTTTTAGGGCTGAATAATCTTCCATTGTCTGGATGTACCACAGTCTATTGATCCATATACCTACTGAAGGATGTCTTGGTTGCTTCCAAGTTTTACCAATTATTAATAAAGCTACTACAGACATCCATGTATAGGTTTCTGCATGGACAGAAGTCTTCAGCTCATGTAGGGAAATAGCAAGGAGTGTGACTCTTGAATCTTACGGTAAGAGTATGTCTATTTTTGTAGGAGACTGTCAAACTGTCTTCCACAGTGGCTGTACCATTTTGCATTTCTGTTAGCAGTGAATGAGAGTTCCTATTGCTCCATATCCTGGACAGCATTTGGTGTTGTCAGTGTTTCGGACTTTGACCATTCTAACAAATATGTAATGTATCTCATTGTTATTTTAATTTGCAATTCCCTAGTAACATTAGATGTTTAGCATCTTTTTACATGCTTACCTACCATCTGTATATCTTTCTTAGTGAGGTGTCCAGGTCTTTTCCCATATTTTAATCATGCTGTTCATTTTCTTATTGTTGAGTTTTACGAGTTCTTTGTATATTTTGGATAGCAGTTTTTATCAGATATATCTTTCGCAAATATTTTCTTTCCATCTGTGCTTGTCTTCTTATCCTCTTGTCAAAGATGTTTTTGTCCAACCACATTTGCTCCAGTGTACTGTCCCTTGTTTATAGCGTATCTTGAAATGGGTTTAAAAGATTAACTTGCAAGCAGCTGATTTTCTTCTTCGAGTTCTCTGTATTCCTTTTCTCTTTGATTCAAGTAGTATAAAGCAGTCTTGGTGGGATACAAGAATATTCTGATGCTCAGTGAGTGCTTAATCTCTCTTTTTTTAACTCTTAAGTAAAATGATTGACCATTACTGCAATAAGCAAACTTGTACACATGATGACATTTCAACGCCTGCGGTTAGTGTCATCAGAAAGAGAGAGGGGAGAGAGGAAGGAAAAGAAGGCGGAATCATCAGCTCAGTCTTTTGCTTATCTATGGAACATTAGCAGTATTTAAATAATTGCTCTCAGTTATGCATACATGGTACTTGTTTATTTCTTCCTAAACTGTGAGCTTCCAAAGAGGAAGAGATTTATCTCAGAGAATCTAAGAGTGCCCAGCAGGTGGTAGACATTGGGCTTATCTTTGTCTTAATGGGCTCAACTGGCACAGGTTATAAAGATTTGAGGGAGCAGATGGTTGGTGGGTATATGCCCTTCCCTGAGTTCCAGTTCTTTCAATTCCATGTAACTTGGAAATCCTTCCTGCTGGCAAGATTATGTGACTAAGGACTGGATCAGTGAATATTTGTTTTCATTCATGTTTGTTTTTATTCTTTAGAAAAACGTAATAGAAAACCCCAGCTTAATGACATAACAAACAGAGGAAAATAACTTTGAAAATTGCACTTACTATTTAAATTTAAAGATTAATGTTATTAACCTAAAGGTTACCTGTTAATAATCTCACGCATCTTATTAAAAACCCAGCGCTTAATTACGTAAAGAACTTCTTATTGCCTCTCCCCTGCCCCTCTCCTTCTCCACCCCCCACAACGCAGACACAAAAATCAAAGCCGTTTAGGGCTGTGAATCAGCGTATTGCCTATATCTGATTTATCTTTGCACAATGCACACATTCTTGAATTTCTCAGAGGCATGTGACTTTCAAGGATTCTTTAAATGTGTAAATACTATCATGATGTCCCTGATGAATTCCAGACACACTGCATTATTCTAGGTGTCTGAGCGATGCAAAGAATGGCTCAAATTCCCTGGTGAATTACCCGTTTCACATGTTACATTAATAAACATCAGTCAGTTTGCAAGAATGGTGTGTTATCTGAATTTCATGAACTTCTGAACTGAACGGAATGCATCTAATTGTCAAAGTGTCATCAAACGGAACAGAAGACAGTATAAGTCCCCAGAAAAACCGCAGGGAAAGGAGAAGCAAGAGAGAAGAAAAAACCCAGGACAGGCGGTGGGGGTGGCATGAAAATCACTGGAAGACATTTCTATCCGAACGTGAACCTTGCGTGGACGCCCCATTCTTGTTTCAAGTGCAGGCATCTCAGATCTGGATGATTAAAGGTCCGTGGTGTGCCTGGCTTCTAGGCTTCATATTTCCTTTAATTGCAGTATACAAACTCCAAAAAGGGGTGGGGGAACTCACATTAAAGGTAATCCACAGTAAAGATTTCAAGCTGTTAGGTAAATGAAGTGTTTCCACAGGAGGCTCTATTTTTTTTTTTTTTTTTTTTTGCTTCTAAATCCCTTTGCACCTAATAAATTAAAAATTAGTTCTTTCAAACAAGTTTTTGCTATTCTCTTCTCCACCCTACTTTGTCATATTAAGTATCAAGCATGTTAACTGCTTAAAGCTACATACAACAAGTAGCATGGCTATTACATGTGGTTTGTGTACACATGATAAATATTACACGTATGTTCAGAACACAATGCCATGACCTTGTTTTCTGATGCAATGTGAAAAACTATGGTAAGTGGGAAAAAGCCAACTGTTGTCATTTTGTGTCTTCAGGATGGTTTTTGTGGAATTTTGTAATTGGGGCAAATGCTTTTGTAAGGTACTATAATGAAATTGGCTGTAGAATTTATACAGTTAGATGTTACCTGGTTTGCACACCCAGTCCATTGTAAGCCGCGTATCACCACCACGTGCCACACTCAGAGTGTCGGGGTGGGTAGAGCAGGAACATTTTGTTTTCAGGTGCCACCTAGCCAGTGAGCCTTTTCAGCTCCTTGAGCTAAAAGTGAATGCCCCTCTCTGAATTCTTCTTGCCCTTGATCATACACCTCTAATGGAAGTTTTAATCTCCTGCTTCCTATGTTGGTATGCTGCTAAGTGCATAAAACCTAGGAGGTGTTCCATAACCTTGTTTGAATGAATGAACAAAGAAAATCACACAGTGTGCTTCAAGTTGACCTATTTCTTTGACTATCAAGATGTCTGCTTTTATTAAAACTGTGAAATTCAAGGCCTGTGTATTCTAACACCTTCATATACTCAGTGGCCTGATCAAAACAATGTTTAAAATTTTACTTACCTTTACCATTTGAGAAAGAGAGAGAGAGAATGTGTGTGTGTGAGAGAGAGATCCATTACACCGGCTATGTCCTCTAGTTATGTGAAAAAATTAAAAATTCTAAATAATTTTGAGACTGTCAATATCTTCTGTTTTGTGTTAGTGATCTTTTTGATCAAAGATTGATTTTTCAGGTGAAAGGTGTGTTAGGGTTTTCCAGAGAAACAGAACCAATAGGCTATCCATATACTTAAATATTATAGGAATTGGCTCAAGCAATCATGGAGGCTGAGAAATCCCACAGTCTGCTGTCTGAAAGCTAGAGAACCAGGAAAGGCAGTGGTTTAATTCAGTCAGAATCCAAAGGTCTAAGAACCAGGGTGGGGGGCGGGGCGGTAGGGTTGGTGGTGGGGAGGCACTGATGGTTTAATTCCTGGTCTCAGTCCGAAGGCCTGAGAACCCGGAGCATGGGTACCAGAGAGCCGGAGGAAATGGATGTCCCAGCTCCAGCAGAAAGCAAATTTGCCCTTCCTCCACCCTTTCATTCTATTCAGATGCTCAGTGGATTGGATGAGGTTCACCCACATTGGTGAGGGCAGATCTTCTTAACTGGTCTACGGATTGAAATGCTAATCGGTTGCAGAGACACCGTCATAGACAAATCCAGAAATAATATTTTACCAGCTATCTGGGCATCCCTTAGCCAAGTCAAGTTGACACATCCAATTAACCATCAGATTAGCTACAGAAATATTACTAGGGATCAAAATTATGGAAAACTCGGGAGTAAAGTAGGGCGTAGTCTGGTGTTTTTCAACTGGTGTTATTCACGTTTAGGGCAAGAGAGTTCCTCATTTTTTGGCAATGTCTAGTGCACGGAAGCACACTGACGTTCTTGGTCTCTACCCACTAAATGCCCATACGACCTCGTCACACACACACACACCCATTGTGACAACCAGAAACACTCCCAGTGCATTAAACCCCCTGAAGGAATCTATCCTTTCACTCTGGTGTCTTTGGAGAACCACTGTCTGGATTTCTGGAACTCTTAAGACTGCTTGTGATCAAGGGTTGCCTGAGAATCCTGTGCTGTTTTTCCTTTTTGCTGGTTCCTCTCAAATTCAGATTTTGTTACTGTGTGCCCTGTTTGACCTTTTAAACTATCATTTTAATGGAATTGAATATGTTGAATATTGTTGTAAATAGTACATCCCCCTTTTCTGTGCTGAACATTAAGTTCTAGAAAATGTAAAATTTTCAGACAATCTAAAGGGTAGAATTTTAGGACAAAGGAAAGAAAGATTCTGGTAAATCAATTTATTTCATCATAGTTCCTACAATTCATGTTTGAGTAGTTACTGTTTTATTAGAAAATTGTAATTTCCTCTCTAAATGTAGCTAACATATTACTTTGTTCCCAAATACAATTTTAAAAATAAGTGTCTTGAGGCCAATTTGTCTTTTCCTTTGTAACAAGGATCAGTTTTGTTGAAGAAGTAAATGGGGACCTATGAATTTTGCATTTAGTGCATAATTTTATCTTAACCTCTGCCTTATTTGGAAGGATCTGACCCATCCTATAATTCTACAATTAATGTTTTACCAGAAATACAGCCATTTACATTTATCCCTCTAAGATTTTATCATTCTTATCCACTTATCCAGTCATTCAATCTCAGAATGCCAACTTTGCCAGACACTGTGTATCAGCCGCTGGCCAGTTCATTCATGAGTAGGTGAATAAGTGCCTCGACTAAAGCTTATAAGCCAAGAGTCATAATGTCAGTAATTATTAATATTTCTGTAGTATTTTATCACTTACAAAGCAAAGTCACATATTCTCTTGTACCCAAGAGACCTGAGAACACATTCTTATTTCTCTATTTACTCACTTATAATTTGATCTCTTTTGAGCCAGGGATTCTCTGAAGTATTATATTATTAACCCATCCTTACAGGGGTGGAACTTGAAAGGTCAGAATGATTCACAGCCTTGTCTGTGGTCAATTGAGTTGACCTTATGCCTTTCAACTTATAAGGTTCATCAAGGTAACCTGGCTTAGGAGAAAGAATAGAAAACTGTAAGTTGGGGTGGCATCCTGCTTCAGGCACTCTCTGGATATGTAAACTTAGGTAAGATGTTTAATTCTGAACACAGTATTTTCTTATTTGGGAAAAAGAGCACACCTCCCAGATCTCTTTAGGACCATGATTTTTCGGTAGGGAAGAGGGAAAATGGTATGCTTGAATGAGCTTGCCATTTATTTAACAGTCCTTTAATAAATATTTTTGAGTGTGTCTTCTAGGCACTGGAGATACAGTACTGAGCACAATAATAAAAAATACCTGCCTCCTGGGTGCTTTCATTCTGACTGTATTATATTGGGCGTCCCAGCTTTTCAAAGGAACTAGTATCTAACACCTTGCCAAAATCCTGAAACCTCCACTCCACTCTCTTCCAACCTACCCATCCCCATTTAAGAAGTCTCACTGTAAAGGAAGCCACTGTTTCTAGTCCTTGTGTGTTCTATCCCTCGGGTTTGCTGCACAGAAAAGGTGTTGATAAAAATTACCATCCTAAGGCTTCCTTAAGATTTTCTTAAGATTGATGTACATTACTTGTGAATGAACCAAATGAAATTTTTGTTCTGATTCCATAGGATTGCTTAAAAATCCATAAAATCTTTTGAAATTGAACTTGAACGTCAGCAAGACTGTTCCTTCCATTTTATCATAAAGTGAACTAGACCCAGGCGCAAGAAGGGAAGGGTGTGAACCCTGAGTACGTTGGTGGGTGCCTTCTTTGTTTTTGATACCTCCCACCCCTGCAACTCTGTCCAGTAGTTCATATCTTCCAGATATGGAAACTGAGGCTCAGAGATTCTATGAAGCCAATTCACAGAGGAGAGTGGAAATGAAAACTTAGGGTCACCAACCACCCTGCAGGGCTTTATGTTTTTTCTCCCAGGACACATATCCTTTGTGACCTGTTGATGGAGACTGAGTTAGTCCACTGTGTTAACTAGAGAAGTTACCATAGCTGTTTTCCTCCCTATGTTCTTAATGTCAGTTTAAAACATTTACAAGAATCGGAAAAGAAGGTTTCTGAGAAATTTGTGCAGTTCCTATTTCAAAGAAAAGATAGACTTCTCTCGATGAAGCCTTGACGGCAGCAAATTTAGATAAAAACTGAAAGCAAAACAGCCTACTCAAGGTTAGACAGTGACTCAAGTCATTCCATGCACTTAAACAATATTTAGGATGACCCTATGTAAACTCACATTATCACTTAAAAGCCAGTATAAAAATACTACCCATCTGCTGTGCTAGTCCTGCTGTTGCTTTTGCCACTTTCCTCTGACAAGCTGTTACCTCAGTATATAGAGAGAGTATACATTTTGAAATCCGGAGTTTGAGTTTGAAAAAAAAAAAAAATGGTATCTAGTACATATGGACTAGATTCTGTTCTTCCAAATGTAGATTTGTAACCTCATTTATTCTTAAAGATGATGTGTTAAATTAGGGGCTTTTTTTTTCCCCTATTTCCTTTTTTTTTTTTTTGACTCTGAAGATGGAAACTCTTATAATTTTACGCCTGTGACATGAACAGTGTACAATGGGAAGTCATTTAGTTTACACCCACTGTGTGTTATGCAGAGTGGGTATTGGGAGGTGTTCACTGCAAACACCATAACTCAGTGGTATGGTTTCTTTGTGAACTATGTAACTCTTCAGGTATTAAATCGTTGTTAGATAACTTAGGAAGAAGTGCAGTATGTGTAATTGCTTACAAACAAGTAATTTTCAGTGCTGAACAACTCTTAATTCCAGAATCACCAGTGGCACTGAAACAGCCGAGATGTAATCGGCCTCTTTGATAGATATGTGAGCATAAGAGGCAAGCCTGGAAGTTTGATCCTCAGGTCTCATCCTTCTCTGATGCATGAATCTGGGGATAAAGACTTTAGCTACGAATCACAATCTGGCATGGAAATACATGATCGCTGAGTGATTTGCTGATTTCTCCTTTGGACAGTTACTTCTTTTTGGGCCAATTGCCTAAGATATATCCAAAAGTGTAATAATGGGAGCAACAATGTGTAATCTTCCTTGATGTTTATTGTTAATACTTCAAGATTTTTCTGGAAATATCATCTGCTATGTTACTCAAAAACTCTGACGTTTCATTCATTCACTCCACAAATATTTATTGAATGAACATTATAAGATCCTGTACTAGGAGCTCTATCAGATACAAACACGAGGTCAGTGGGATATTTAAGTGATATATAGACTAGGAGAGAAGGAACAAGGTATAATTTTAGGAAAACTGCAGAGGGAAGTAGGGAGCCTTTTGATATTGGGCAACGGCAACGGGATCATGATAGAGAAAAGGCCATTTCAACTCCATGTCGGCCCTCAGGTGGTTGTAGAGTCTTACCTACTCGGAGCACACAGCATATGAAGTCAGATTATTAGAGTTAAAAGACTGCTCTAATTTGTCTAGTCAAAGCTCCTTGTTTACCGATGAGAAAAGCAAGAGTCTGGGTGAGGAAGGGATTTGCCGATGGTCACATAGGCGTTTAACATTATTTAATAGAAAACACAAGATGAGAACCCAGGTTGCCCATTATTGAAGCCAATAGTCTCCACCCTTTTAGTTCATGTTTGTGTCCACTGTTAGTCAAGGCTACTTCAGGCCAGCCATTGGGGTTTGAACCAATTCTGGCTGAGGGCATTTTTGAGACGGATCTCCTGCTGAACTAAACCCACCTCTGTGTTGGCACACATATTACTTCCTCTTCCCCTTTATAATTTTGCTATTGGATTTAACACATGTGGTTGGAGCTAAGGCCTTTACCACAAACATATTTGAAGATTATACTTATTTTTGGATGCAGCTCCCTTTGCTTCCAAACTGGATAGGAGTAGGAGACAGGGGAGCAAAATGAAGTCAAGGAGTTCTGAACTGTCACATCTCATGGCCACAGACTTTTTATTTCAGTCAGTACCATTATTACTGCTGGCCCCATTGCCATCCGAAGCATTCCATAATTGTCTTTCATTACCTTTTTGACCTTGGCGCCCATCATTGCTACTTGTCAGTTATGTGTTTCCAACCTAATGGACCAAATTCAATACCTCCAGCCCCCCACATATATTCCACAGCAGTTTCCTTTTCTCCACACATTTGTTCATACAGTTTAGCTCTTCCTGGGATGCTCTCTTTACCTTTTAAAATTCTTCCAATTTTTTTTTTTTTTTTTTGCGGTATGCGGGCTTTTCACTGTCGTGGCCTCTCCCGTTGCGGAGCACAGGCTCTGGACGCGCAGGCTCAGCAGCCATGGCTCACGGGCCCAGCCACTCAGCGGCATGTGGGATCTTCCCGGACCGGGGAACGAACTCGTGTCCCCTCCATTGGCAGGCGGACTCTCAACCACTGTGCCACCAGGAAAGCCCAAAATTCTTCCAATTTTTATGTCTCAGATCAAGCACCATCCAGGCTAAAATGGTTCTGCCTCTTTTATGGCATTTATTAAAGCCTATCTTGGATTATAGTTGTTATACTGACACTAGATATTGCAACCTTGAAAAGAGAAATAGTTTGTATTTATAGTTACTATCTCCATTGAACCTAGCATTGCCTTTTTTTCACTTAATAAATATATGGGGAATAAATTATTTTGGCATACTATCCCGTATCCCTAAAAATTTCACAGGACTTTCTTTGCAATCATGTTAAAAACTATAAAAGTTGACATCTAGAAGTGTTGGCAAAGCTGTCAGCATTTCCTTCAGTTTATCATGTTTCAATATTTACTTCACTGAAATTGAAAAATAAAAATTGGCAATTTTCTCAGCAAAAAGCACAAATCCAATTGACTAATACCCTCCCCTCCCCTTTTCCTTCACAATAGCAATAGGAAGAATTACATCTTGATATGATAAAAGGAGTAACATTTTTGTTAATATTAACAGTTTGTCCCATTGCCCCCTTTATCCACAAATTCATGAATTCGCAGAATCTAACCTAGCTCACTCCTCAAACTTGAGTGACACTAGAGTGAAATGGGTCAGGGCAGCTCTGATCAGTGTTAAATGTCACAGCTTCTCCATCAGAACTGCTTGATTAGTCAATGGAAGTAAAGTGACATGTTCTGAAAATACAACTTTCATGCCAGCTGAAATGAAAATTGGTCAAGAGGTTCATTGAGAATCTGCGCCGCTCTGGCATGGTAAGGCGGGAAGAATAGTGAGGTTATTGATTGGATTGATGTTACTCTTAATACATCAAGTGCTCTTAGCCTTCTCCTTTCAGGTGATAACTAACACTGTAGACCTTAGTGGTTAACCTGATTCCAACTTCCTCGAGAGGTATTTTACATCTCCCAGCCTCTTGGAGTTTGGTCTACTCATAGACAACCTGTATTTTCCATTTTGGCCTTTTTATGCATAGAGTACCACAGTGCCTCACACAAAGTTGGCGTTCAATATAGTTTGAATGAATGAGTGTCCTCAAAGCACTGGAACTTGATTTACATTTGTTGGTTGAATAATTTGGATCCTGCTTCCATCCTCATCATGTCTAGATCCTTCCACCCTTTAAGGACCTACACCAGAATGTGAGCTCCTACTGTATGGTTGGCATTGTCCTAGGTGCTGAAGTGTTCACCCCAGCAGTGAACAAATTAAAGTTCCTGCTCTCATGGAACTTAAATTCTAGAGGGTAGAAAAGGGCAGTTAACACACACACACACACACACACACACATGCACGCACGCACACGCACACACAGGGTTCAATGATATTAAATGCTAGGAAGAAAAACAAAGATTAAGAAGATGGAGTATGGATGCAGTGGGGTAGATTATGGAAGTGCTGCTTTGATTAGGTGCATTTGGATTGAGACCTGAATGATGTGTAGGATGTGTGAAGGATCTGGGGAAGAACATGCCAGGCAGAGGGAACAGAAATGCAAACCTCTGAAGCCCAAGCAGGTTTGAAATATGCAGAAACAGGAAAGGCCAGGTACCTGGAGTGCAACGATGGGGGAGAGTTGCAGGACATGAGGTCAGAGAGGCAGCCAAGAACCAGGTGTTGAAGGGTTTTATAAGTCATGGAAGGACTTGGATTTTATGCTAAACGAGTTGAGAAGGCATAATGTGTTTTGAGCTGAAGCATGGCATGTGCTGACCAGTTTTTTGTTGTTTTTTTTTTTAACATCTTTATTGGAGTATAATCACTTTACAGTGGTGTGTGAGTTTCTGCTTTATAACAAAGTGAATCAGCTATACATATACATATATCCCCATATCTCCTCCCTCTTGCGTCTCCCTCCCACCCTCCCTATCCCACCCCTCTAGGTGGTCACAAAGTACCAAGCTGATCTCCCTGTGCTATGCGGCTGCTTCCCACTAGCTATCTATTTTACATCTGGTAGTGTATATATGTCCATGCCTCTCTCTCACTTCGTCCCAGCTTACCCTTCCCCCTCCCCATGTCCTCAAGTCCATTCTCTATGTCTGCGTCTTTATTCCTGTCCTGCCCCTAGGTTCATCAGAACCTTTTTTTTTTTAGATTCCATATATATGTGTTAGCATACGGTATTTGTTTTTCTCTTTCTGACTTACTTCACTCTGTATCACTGACTCTAGGTCCATCCACCTCACTACAAATAGCTCAATTTCATTTCTTCTTATGGCTGAGTAATATTCCATTGTATATATGGGCCACATTGACCAGTTTTTAAATGAATGACTGGCTGCTCTGCAGAGAATAAAATGTAGGGGTAAAGGACAGTAGCAAGAGAGCAGTTAAGAGGCTATTACCATAGACTGGGCAAGAGGTGATGGTGTCTTGGACACTTGGATGGTGTTCCAATTGTGTCTATATTTCAGAGGTAGAGTTGACAGGATTTGCCACTGGATTGGGTGTGGGACGGGAGAGGCAGAGAGGAATCAAAGATGGCACCATTTTCTATGTGAGACTGGCAGAGTACCTTCTTACTCTGCGTTTCTAGAGTATTTTTATAGATGTTTAAGATTACTTACCATTTTACATCTAGTATTACTAGTAATAACTGAGTTTTGGAAAAACTCTGGGACTAAAACCTAGCTAAGGCACACAGACCCTCTGTGTTAAACCTTGTATTACTGTCCTGTGCCTGTACTTGTACACTTCTGCACAGATGGGGGTCCCTTGTATCTTTTGATTTCCCCACATGGTATTATATAGCACAAGTTCTTCTGCATGCAGAGGTGCAATAAATGTCTCATCAAAGAGCGAATGAATTTGAATACCCATGTATCATCTATTTTTCTAAAGAGTTGCCTGGTAGTCTGCTGCATACCAAGCATAATTTTGCTTCTGAAGTGAAGATAACCTAATTAACATTTTCACTGAGTATGTATATGCACACGCATATGTGTGCATACATGTTTGCGTATGTGTATGTGGTTTAAATAAAGGAGATGACTTATTGAAAAGCAATTGAGAGGTAGTTGCATATGTTATTTTTGGAGGGAAAAAAAACTTCTACTTAATTCTGTGCTGTTCCTTATTTGCATTTTGAAATGTAACTGGTTTAGAGGGGTACATCCATTCTCTCCAGAAAGCAAGGAGTTTTATTTTAGACAAATTACTGGAATAGGTCCCTGCATTCAATGAAATACAGAACCCTTCAGGCTATAATACCAGAGGTAGCGTTTGAATGTAACGTCGACTAATTATTTGACCATAAATGACAGCTCTGAACATTGTGCTCTTTTGGCATCGTTTACTGCACTTGTGGGACTTCTAATTATGAAAAAAATAAGTATTCTTCAGGGGTCTCTAGCAACAGTGCCGCCGAAGAGCGAGAACACACACTGTGCAAAACGTTGTTTAAATAGAAGTGCTTGAAAATCCTCCATTAATTTTCATTTTTGCATTTTGAATGCTTTCCTGCTCACACTTTTTGTATCAGGGGCCTGAATGAGTCTGAACGGACTGTACAAGAATTTAAGTAAGAACTGGGAGGAGCAGAAATGAGGAAGCTATTTGCATTCCTGGAAGGCAGGGCTCAGCTTTATTATAATCTTTCATGGTACTTCGTAAAAGGCAGTCTGGGGCTTCCCTGGTGGCGCAGTGGTTGAGGGTCCGCCTGCCAATGCAGGGGACACGGGTTCGTGCCCCGGTCCGGGAAGATCCCACATGCCGCGGAGCGGCTGGGCCGGTGAGTCATGGCCGCTGAGCCTGCGCGTCCGGAGCCTGTGCTTCGCAACGGGAGAGGCCACAACAGTGAGAGGCCCGCGTACCACAAAAAAAAAAAAAAGGCAGTCTGTTTTCCAAATGCTGTTTAGGGTGAGCTTTTTGTCTTTAAGTTTTAAATTGTTACAAAGGATGTTATTTTTTTTTTTCACCAATGCAAAAATATATGAAAGAAAAGGTGGAAGTCACTGATAGCAGCCTTCACTCCCCAGGGCTCACCCTGCTGAGTTTGGTACATTGTCTTCTAGGCTCTTGTTTTGTTTTTGTTTTTTAATTTTTATACAACATTTAAATGTTACTTTCCATTTACAGTTATTACAAAACATTGGCTATATTCCCTGTGTTGTACAATACATCCTTAACCCTCTCTTACACCCAATAGCTTGTACCGCCCACTCCCCCGCCGCCCCCCACTGTTAACCAATAGTTTGTTCTCTCCATCTGTGAGTCTGCTTCTTTTTTGTTATGTTCACTAGTTTGTTGTATTTTTTAGATTCCACATGTATGTGATATAAGACAGTATTTGTCTTTGCCTGACTTCATAATGCTAAGTCCATCCATGGACTGCAGATGGCAAAATTTTGTTCTTACTTATGGCTGAGTAGTATTGCATTGTGTATATATATACCACACCTTCTTTATCCATTCATCTGTTGATGGACACTTAGTTGTTTCCACATGTTGGCCACTGTAAATAATGCTGCTATGAACATCCGGGTGCATGTATCTTTTCAAACTAGTGTTTTTGGTTTTTTCGGATGTATACCCGGGGTGGAATTGCTGAGTCATATGGTAGTTCTATTTTCCGTTTTTTGAGAAACCTCCATACTGTTGTCCACAGGGGCTGCACTTATTTTGTTTTAATATATGCAACTTTTTTGATTAGTTGTTTTGTCTTTGTTCTTGTTATTGTACAAAGATGGTTAAAAGACCCAAGTAAAAATACCATTTGTCTTTTGCCCTTTCTCACATTCAGTGAGTGTGCCTGAGAGTGATGGTACGTGTACCATTTTGTTTCTATTCGCTGCTGCCAACTCACTCCCTGACCCCAGGAAGTGCTGGCAGGTGCCTTCCTCCTACTCCATGCCACTGAAGTCTGCACCTTCACTGCTCTTGAGTCACCTGTTCTTTCCACAAAAAAAATTTTGTTCATTCTCTTCACTGCTTTGACAGCACCTTCTAGGGTTGCTCCCTGAACTGTGGCTAAGAGAAAGAATGGCTTCTCTTCTAAATGTCTGAACCCTGAAAGGACAGGAACTGGAAGAATGGAGTTGATACAGTGTACGAATTGCTGTAGACTTCATAACATAAAGTTTAACACAAATTCTATATCTGAGGACAAAACTGATTTCTTTTTTCATTTGTTCTTTTGTTTTGCTTCCATTCAGCACTCCTTTACTGAGACTCTCCAACTGTCTTAACTCCCATTTGGGCACTAAGATGGAGGCCACATGGTCTGTTTGTTCAAATAGAGGAAATGAAATATCATATAAATAACTTTCCTACAAGTGATGAGAATGCTTAGGGAGGTACACATAAAACAACCTGTGGAGGTTCAAGTGAGAGAAGGCTTATTGCTAGCCAGGAGAAGTTCAACTTCCGCCAAGCAAATTCATGATAAAGAAGGCCCTCTTTTCTTTTTTTTCTTGTGAGGGCCCCTGTGAGTTTGGTCAGTTTACATCATTTCTTGAATGGCTGAGGGCCCTGCATGTGAAAACAAACAAAAAAACAGAAACTATAAAATAGTGTCAAAGAAAGATAAAGATGTGTTCACCCCATCAACATTTATGTAAACTGTTAGATATTTATAATATGGGCTCATAGCATACAGCCTCTATAATTAATGGACATAGCACTTCTACGATACTTTCCCGTTTTCAATTAGGATCTATAATATCGATGATAACTAGACTCATGTTTTCTGTCTCTGAGGCTTTTAAGACATCATTGGGGAGAGATCACTTGGCAGAATTCATTTATCAGCTAAGGATTAATTTAACCCGCTGATCTCGACTGTTCTAGCTCTCCCTGAAGCTATGGTTCTGGATTCTGTACACCTTCCTGCCCCTCCTGGCATAAAAGAAATGGACCACATTGCTGCTTCTCCATACTGAAGACAAGAAATGAAAACGTAACATGCCCTGCTGAAACTGGAGCGGGGGTGGTGTATTGGTGGAGTAACTGAAAAGCGGTAAATTGGAATATGGCCAAGACCGACACCCAGTCTCTTGAGGAAAATTAGAGCCTCTTGTTTTGGTTTGGTTTTTTTGGTGGGTTTTTTTTTTTTTCCTTTGTCTTGCCTTCAGAGAAGATTGAGTAAGATTCAGTCTGTCCGGGAGATGACTGATGAAATATACCCCTTGAGTTATTTGCATCTCATTCCTGTAGAGTATAAGGAAGAACATTCCCAACCCATTATAACCATGGGCATGTCATAACAAACACCGCCGCTTTCTGGAATATATTATTGAACTCTTGGTTTACCGAATTAGCCTGACAGCCCTCCCTATTGAATTGCCGCATTCTGAGCAGAGCTAGTCATATTTGGCTAAGTGTTCACTTAGTACATTCAGGGACGCTAGGTTTACAGAAATGTGGTTGGAAACTCTTTAACTTTTAATTTTGGCACAAAGGAGTTCCCAGCTTTCAAATTCCTAATAATCTTTCTTCCTACTACTATTCAATTCATTGTTTCCCAACCTCTTTTCTGTAGACACTTTGGGTAAATTTTTACTATTTTTGCTTGATTTCTTTCCCTTCTTTCTTCTCACTTTTCATTCATTGCAGAAGTGGCTTGGCTTTCCGCCCTCTTTTCCATCCTGTCTTGGATACACAGTAATGCATTTGAATCTTTGAGCATACCGCAATATGATTTAGATTAGGAAACTCTTCCTTTGTAAACCTCACTGGGTTTTGTTGATACTGCTGTGCCCAAGTTCTGAGTTAACTTAATACCATACTCTCAGTGAAGGTAAGGAAGGAAAAGTAACATATAATGGGTACCTAGTTTGCAGCAGACACTGGGCTAGGCTTCTTCTTATACAGTTTCTCATTTAATCTTCATGGTAACCCTGCTACATGTGGGTTACCATTCCACTTTGCAATGTGGAATCTGGAGCTCGGAGATATTAAATATTTTGCCTGAGGATACATGTCTGAGATGAGCTATGAACCCAAACATCTCTGACTTCAAAGTCCATGCTCTTTCCACCTCATGCAAAACCATACAGAAGATGCAGATGGAAGCTTCAGTGGTTATGACATATCTATTACTTCAAAGTCTATAATCCCAGAGCATGCATCCTGCCTTAGCAACTAGAGATGTGTGAATGAAATATTGGTATTCTGTTGTGTAAGTCATTGACAAAATGACTTTTTGATGCCATTCCAATCCCGTTGAAAATAATTATGATTATGTGGGCATCGGAATAATCAAATATTTTTTAAGCCATTCCTACATGCCTGGCACTAGCCTTAGTTATTTGTATAATATAAAAGGAGAAAAATAGTCCTTCTGGATGGTAGGTAAAAAGATGGAAGAATTGAAACAATCAGATAACTGGCACTGATTAGGTTAATTTACAGAGATGACGCAGTGTGTCAAGTCACTTTTCGCTGGGGTATAACGAGAGCCTCGCAGAGGGAGCACGTGGGTGTTAACCAGTTTTGAGGAATAATAAGATCTGAATGGATAGCCTGGGTCTCCATTTCCATCATTTGACTTCCTTCCCTGTTCAGAAACTTCACCAAAACACACAAGTACAAAGGATGGAGGGAGATTGGGAGAAAGAGGGAGACAATAGCTCCAGCAAATAGGAGAAATATCTTCGAGTCTGTATTTCCTGGTGTATGTATGGCTGTTTGGGTATGAAGAACAACACATCACAAAGTGGTGGTGGTAAAATTGGCTAAGTTTAGAAGCCAAGTGTACGGAGTGTAGTTCCAGTCCTACCGTCAGGTTACTGTTAGTGTATAACCTCGCAGCCCCCCAGTGTCCTCCTGGAATTGTAGGGATTAGGCTGGATGATCATAAAGTTCTAATTCAGCTCTAGCGTTTAATGATTTTACAATTCTTAGTGTGCTTTGATTGCCCACTGCAGTATGGGGACATATATTAACTACTTTAGTATGCATCAAAAGAGGTGTGTTCTTTCTCCTCGAAAATGTTAAAGGCTGACCTTGTTACAAAAAACATTCTGGGGCTTCCCTGGTGGCGCAGTGGTTGAGAGTCCGCCTGCCGATGCAGGGGACGCGGGTTTGTGCCCCGGTCCAGGAGGATCCCACGTGCCGCGGAGCGGCTGGGCCCGTGAGCCATGGCTGCTGAGCCTGCGCGTCCGGAGCCTGTGCTCCACAACGGGAGAGGCCACAACAGTGAGAGGCCCGCGTACCGCAAAAAAAACCATTCTGGAATCATGCTTTCAAAATTCTTAATTTTCAGTTTTCCTTTTTGTACCTTAATGTCTCTGCTGCTGTGTTCCTCTTTCTTATAATAGACACCAGTTTTAAGTTTTGGTGTTCTTCCCTTTTACATTGGAAACCAGTTTTAAGTTTTGATCACTGAAATCCCCTTATTTATTAATGAGAAAGAGTACTAGGGGTGAAAGATTACTCATCTCTAATTCAGAATTTGAGATAGACTGGATAAAAAGATAATATTTTTGAGAAGAAAGCATTAGAAAAGGAAACATGCTGGAGAAAAAGTAAGTAGCAGTCACTACCATATTCTAGTGGACCCCAACCCTTGAATAGTTGTCTATTCATGGAATGTTCTTGATAAAATCCTGCCTTATACTTTTTGAGAGGATACACCAAATTGTTGAAACAGCTACACTTTATCCCAAGGGCAGGTTGTAGTGACTCTCAGTTAAGTGTTTTCACTCACCTACTCTGTTTCCCCATCTCTTAGGTAATTTGAAGTGGGTATAGGACAGGCCATTAGCACTGAAGTTGAGTCCAGGACTGGACTTCAGAGCAGGATTAATGCGTCTCAAAGTAGCCCTTGAGTTTTCTAACTCTGTCCAGAGGTTACACTGTGAAGGATTAAAAACAAAAACAAAAATGTTTTCTCCATTCTTTTTTTTTATAAATTTATTTATTTATTTATTTATTTATTTCGGTACACGGGCCTCTCACTGTTGTGGCCTCTCCCGTTGCGGAGCACAGGCTCCGGACGCGCAGGCTCAGCGGCCATGGCTTACGGGCCCAGCCGCTCCACGGCATGTGGGATCCTCCCGGACCGGGGCACGAACCCGCGTCCCCTGCATCGGCAGGTGGACTCTCAACCACTGCGCCACCAGGGAAGCCCTATAAATTTATTTATATTTATTTTATGTATTTATTTATTTTATTTTTGGCTGCGTTGGGTGTTCGTTGCTGCACACGGGCTTTCTCTAGTTGTGGCGAGCGGGGGCTACTCTTCGTTGCAGTGCGCGGGCCTCTAATTGCAGTGGCTTCTCTTGTTGTGGAGCACGGACTCTAAGCACGTGGGCTTCAGTAGTTGTGGCATGCGGGCTCAGTAGTTGTGGCTCTCGGGCTCTAGAGCGCAGGCTCAGTAGTTGTGGCACACGGGCTTAATTGCTCCGCGGCATGTAGGATTTTCCCGGACCAGGGATCAAACCCCTGTCCCCTGCATTGGCAGGCGGATTCTTAACCATTGTGCCACTAGGGAAGCCCCTTCTCCATTCTTTATCATATGTCTTTGTGCTTAACAGAGGAAAAAATACGTGTTCTGAATCAGACAGATGATGACAGGGCAAAATCTTCATCAATACCTACAGTTCCTTCTCAATTGAAAACCCATCTCTTGTATTTAAGACCACTGCAGCCTCTTAAACAGATATTTATGCAGAAGGCAGGAAATGTCATGAAAGCAGATAGACCCTAAGGTGGCTCCTAATTATCTCCACCTCCTGGTATTCATACCTTTGTGTATGGCACTGCCCTTGAGGGTGGACAGGACTTGTGACTTGCTTCTAACCAATAGAATAAAGCAAAGGTGATGGCAGGTACAAGATTACTCATACAGTATTGGGCTTCATGAGACTATAATATCTGTCCTACAAGGAGGCTGTCTCCCTTGGTGGCTTTGAAGAAACAAGCTGCCATGTTGTAAGCTGCCGTATGGAGGGGACCATGTGACAAGGAGTTCAGTGTAGCCAGTAGCTAAAAGAAACTGAAGCCTTCAGTCCAGCAGCCTGCAGGAATTAAATGTTGCCCACAACCATGTAAACTTGAAAGCAGATCCTTCCGCAGTTGAACTTAATGGTGAGACCACAATCCTGGCAGACACCTTGCTTGCAGCCCGTGAGACCCTGAGGCAGAGGACCCAGCTAAGCCACGATGGTACTCAGGACCCACAGAAACTGAGACCACAAATGGATGTTGTTTCACTCCACTACGTTTTTATCGGGATGCAGCAATAGTTAATACAATCATGTTATTTTTAGAATCCACCATTTTCTTCATCTTTCATTCTCTTCAGAATAGTTACTAAGTCAAAGTGGCTTGTTACCCCATCTTCAGAATCATTGAGGGTATTTTATTTAGGAATTGACTTATCTGTGGCTTTGTGTTGGTCTTAAATGTGCTCCTCAGTTTCCAGTATCTCTTCAAAGGAGATGTCGCTTGACTGTGTGTTATAAGGAAGTTGGATAAGGTTGAAAATCATTGACACATCCTTGCTGAATCCAGTTGAATTATATGAAGTTGAGTTTCTCTGAGAGCTGTTTTTAAATCTTTCTGAGCCATAGGTGGTATATCAGAACTTTTCCTACTGGAAAATGGGGCGTGGAGATCATTCTTTGAGCTGCTCTGTCATCTGCATTCTAGTGAAATTCAGTTAAAAATCACGAGAATAGGAGGCTTAAAATGAAACTACCATTTTACAAGGTCACTTTTGAGCCTGAAGAATGGTAGGGAAGTGGGGCAGGCCCTCAAACGGGCCAAAAGAAGGATGTGTCTGTATCAGAGCCGCCTCTTTCATCTCCCGCGGGCCTAGGTGACCCCCAGGTGTAGTTTGCTGGAAGACAGGGGCTTGACAGTTTGGAAATGACAGAGGATCCTAATACTCTGAAACAAGTTGTAGCCCAATGTGGCCCCAGTGTGGTCATGCCTCTTCTGACTTACATGGGAAATTACCAAACCCTCAACTAAGCTCTCTATCATTTCTTTATTCACCCAACGAAATGGAAGATAAAGAGCTATCTGGAAAGTTCCCGGAAACACTACTTCATACTTCTGTCTTTATAACACTCATCACATTATTCTAGCTTCTGTTCCAGTATCAGCAGAGCCCCTCTTCTTGGAGCTTCCATTTCCATCATGGTCCTGCCTTATGGCATGTTTCCCTCAATTTTGAATGAATGAGTGAATAAAGAAATGAATGAGCAGATAAGTATGCTTGAATGTTAATAAGACAAACCACATTCTTCTTCCCGTGAGAGACATTACATTTGGTATAGCTACATATAGCTCAGATTTATTTTATGAGTTGAAAGCCTTTTGTTAAACTATTTCTAAAACATTCTGAATAGGTCACCCAAAAGAATATGGGGAAATCAATTGGACTGTAACTTAACCAAGAAAGTATTGATTATCTTCTGGGCTCAGAATACGTTATACAATTCTGCATCACTGGTTAGCAGAGAACTCCTAAGGCTTATGAAGACTTTCCCAAGGACACAAAGCTCAAAAATATCAGGGAAGAGATATAAATCCTAGACTTGCCGATTCCAAACCTTATACTCTTTCCTTTATGCACAGACATATATTTAGCTACCATTTTCTGTGCATCCACTATGTCCCATGTACCATGTTAGATACGATGAGGGAATACAGATAAATAAGGCCTAGATCTTGCCCTTATAAGGAAAAAGATAATTAAGGAAGTGAAAATTCTGAGTTTTGTGGAAAGAAAGAAAAAGACGCACAAAAAGAAGGCCAGGCTCAAGTGAGTGCAGTTAGATTATAAATCTGCTGATGTAGGTAGGTAACTTGATGCTTCCGAGAACCGTTTCCTCATGTGAAAAATGGGGGCTAATAATCTGCTTTACAGATTGCTTGGGAAGATTGAATGAGAAGACACGGGGAGTGGCTGGCATTGAACAGACAATCCGTAGTAGGAGTAGCAAAGTGAGCTTTGGGGTATGTTTGGTAGAGAGGCCCCTGACTAAGGGAGGAGTAGTGCTGGACAGAAGAAGCCATGTGGGATGGTAACTCAGTGACCTGGGCTCCAGTCACCCAGCAGCATGTGACCGTGGGCCAAGGCTTAGACACCTCAGACTCCACAGGTGTCAAATGGAGATCATTGGAAGGCCCACCTCACAGGGTGGTTAGAAAACACGCAGATAACAACACAGGTGTGGCTGTACATCATGAAAATCTATGGGAAAGTTCACTCATTATTTTTCTTACTATCAGGAATACAATAGGAGCCACCTTCTTTAAGATTGTGCCCTTTCACCTGTTTGTAAAATCATGGCTATTACCGTGTCCACTCTAGCCAAGCAAATGCACATTTCAGTATTTGTGATTATCTTGCTTTAGTTTGCCAAGACTTTGAATACGTGTGTGTGTGTGTGTGTGTGTGTGAAAATATTTGGGCTCAGTGGAGAATTGGTGCATTTCTGTGTACTCATGAATGTGTTATATACGCGCTCTATATAGCCACTTTGTACCTTACACTTGACTTTTCCACAAAGCTTAAGCTTTCTCCTCTAACAGAGACAAAATTAATAGTAATAATAATAATAATGGTAAGCAGTTGTAATGGCTTATTTTGAAAACCTTATTCAAATACATTTCATATTTCTCTCCGTCCATAGAGACCATTCTAAGCATCTGAAACCTCTTGATGACTCAAGGTCATCGTCATGACTATCTATTATTGACTCTGCTGTAATGCAGGAATTTGTCTCTCCTGTCCCCTCAGGCTGTCAGCTGCCATTTCTGCTGTCACTGTGCCACCTCTCACAGTCTTTCCCACCACCTTCTAATGTTTACTGGTTCTAATCTCCTCTGGTATGAGGAAGCAGCAGCAAAATGGTCATTAGAATTGTTGATGAATGTGAGCCAATAAGCACTGAATGCTCATTGCTCCCAGAGGAGCATCCATCAGAGGAAAGGATCATTTTATTCTGGCATTTTTTAAATTTTTTATGTATTTATTTTTAACATCTTTACTGGAATATAAGTGCTTTACAATGGTGTGTTAGCTTCTGCTTTATAATAAAGTGAATCAGCTATACATATACATACATCCCCATATCCCCTCCCTCTTGCGTCTGCCTCCCACCCTCCCTATCCCACCCCTCTAGGTGGTCACAAAGCACCGAGCTGATCTCCCTGTGCTATGCGGCTGCTTCCCACTAGCTATCTATTTTACATTTGGTAGTGTGTCTATGTCAATGCTACTGTCTCACTTCGTCCCAGCTTACCCTTCCCCGCCCCCGTGTCCTCAAGTGGATTCTCTAAGTCTGTGCCTTTATTCCTGTCCTGCCCCTAGGTTCATGAGAACCTTTTTTTTTTTTTTCAGATTCCATATATATGTGTTAGCATACAGTATTTGTTTTTCTGTTTCTGACTTACTTCACTCTGTATGACAGACTCTGGGTCCCTCCACCTCACTCCAGATAACTCAATTTCGTTTCTTTTTATGGCTGAGTAATATTCCATTGTATATATGTACCACATCTTCTTTATCCATTCATCTGTCGATGGACACTTAGGTTGCTTCCATGTCCTGGCTATTGTAAATAGTGCTGCAATGAACATTGTGGTACATGACTCTTTTTGGATTACGGTTTTCTCAGGGTATATGGTCAGTAGTGGGATTACTGGGTCATATGGTAGTTCTGTTTTTAGTTTTTTAAGGAACCTCCATACTGTTCTCCATAGTGGCTATATCAATTGACATTCCCACCAACAGTGCAAGAGGGTTCCCTTTTCTCCACACTCTCTCCAGCATTTGTTGTTTGCAGATTTTTTGATGATGGCCATTCTGACCGGTGTGAGGTGATACCTCATTGTAGTTTTGATTTGCATTTCTCTAACGATTAGTGATGTGGAGCATCCTTTCATGTGTTTGTTGGCAATCTGTATATCTTCTTTGGAGAAATGTCTATTTAGGTCTTCTGCCCGTTTTTGGATTGGGTTTTTTTTTTTTTAATATTGAGCTGCATGAGCTGCTTGCATATTTTGGAGATTAATCCTTTGTCAGTTGCTTCATTTACAAAAATTTTCTCCCATTCTGAGGGTTGTCTTTTCATCTTGTTTATGGTTTCCTTTGCTGTGTAAAAGCTTGAAGTTTCATTAGGTCCCATTTGTTTATTTCTGTTTTTATTTCCATTTCTCTAGGAGGTGGGTCAAAAAGTATCTTGCTGTGATATATGTCAGAGACTGTTCTTCCTATGTTTTCCTCTAAGAATTTTATAGTGTCTGGCCTTACATTTAGGTCTTTAATCCATTTTGAATTTATTTTTGTGTATGGTGTTAGTGAATGTTCTAACTTCATTCTTTTACATGTAGCTGTCCAGTTTTCCCAGCACCACTTATTGAAGAGGCTGTCTTTTCTCCATTGTATATTCTTGCCTCCTTTATCAAAGGAGGTGACCATATGTGATTGGGTTTATCTCTGGGCTTTCTATCCTGTTCCATTGATCTATATTTCTTTTTTTGCCCCAGTACTATTCTGTCTTGATTACTGTAGCTTTGTCGTATAGTCTGAAGTCTGGGAGCCTGATTCCTCCAGCTCTGTTTTTCTTTCTCAAGATTGCTTTGGCTATTCGGGGTCTTTTGTGTTTCCTTACAAATTGTGAAAATTTTTGTTCCAGTTCTGTGAAAAATGCCATTGGTAGTTTGATAGGGATCTGGCATTTTTTTCAAATTGCTATTTTACCAACACAGAGCTGAGTCTGCTTCTCCTGTTGCTGCTTCTTCATCATCATCATCTTCTTTTCCATCTCTCAGGGAAATGGGAAACGTAAGCTCTGACTGTATGCTTCCTTACCCTCTGCTCAGATTTTGTTCTTCAGTCATAACAATTAGAGGAGTATTTCTAAATTGGATCACAGCTGATTGTCTCAGTTCACTGTGGCTTTAAGAACAAGCTGATTTGAAGCCACATACTGTTGGCAGCTTTCATCCATTTATTTGGACTATCAAGCAAAAATGCTCACAATCTTTCAAATGAAAGAAGACATCTTTATTTCCAGTTCACACCCTTCATAATAAGAAGGGTATTTGAAATCAAGCCAAAAAGCATAACTTAGTTCTCTAACCTCGTATTACAGATGCTTGCAGTAATGGAAGAACACTTCCTTACTACCCGGCCTTATCCCCAAATCAGCAGCAGAAAATGACGGTGACACATTCAGACTCAAACAGCAGCAAGAAAAGAAAGAATCGTTTGCTTCAACTTACAGGAAAGGCCTCAGCTTTCCTGAAAGTGTAACTTTAGGAAGTAAGTAGAGATACAGACCCAACAGAGGAAGATGCCTTTACTTAGAAGTCATGTGTGAAAGGATCATTGTGTCATTGTTACTGAAAAGGAGTCTGTGTAATAGTTACCCAAACTTTGAAATTAGGGAAAATCTCATTATGAAACACATCTCGTTTTACTCTGGTTAAGGCCAGAACTTAGAGGCTGGAAAACTAATTTCCCAAAAGAAGTGAGGACTTCCTGTTACAGAGAAAATGGAGCTGAGAACATTAAGTGGGCTGATTCTCCAGGGTCGGGGGCTGATGGGTCCCCACTGCATCTTCCCAAGTTCACTTCCCGTTTACGTCCTGGGAGACAGCCGGCGTCACGAGTCCATGTTAGGACACACTCCTATTGCTCCCTCCTTCCTTTCTTCCTGGGACAGCCCTCCCCACCGCAGGCTCTGCCTCCCCCTCGCCTCCAGGAGGTACATCCTGAGCTGTTGCCCTCCCAAGCTCAAGTGATCTCTCTGGGGGAACTCTCCAAGGCATTAGACCTACTCTTCTCTGAAATCTCTTTGATCACGATGTACCTACAATGATGGTAACTTACATAATGCCTTATCTTTATGCCATCTGCAAGCTTCCTGAGGGCAGGAGCTGCTTCTAATTTATCTGCTTCCCTTATGAACCTGCACCCCAATGCAATTCTCAAAGTATGCTTTTAACCAATATTTATGGAAGGAAGGGAGAGAAGGGAGGGAAGGTGGGAAAGCTGAAAGGAAGGATATATTACAACTATAGAAAGCTTATATCTAAGGCCCTAATGTAATAATGCTAAATAATACTTTTGACTTGTGTGCCGTTTTTACCACGTACAGATTTTCGCTATTTCCGTAGCATTCATCACTATCCTAATATTGTGTGCATGGGTGTGTAGTGTCTATCTGCATGTGTATCTTTTCAATATGTGTGTATATTGCTCCTCTCTCTCTGCTTCTCTCTCTCTCTCTCTCTCTCTCTCTCTCACACACACACACACACACACGTTGTGTGCACCCACAAGCATAAGCTCTCTTAGGGCAAGGACATTGTTGTGTTCATGACTATATCCCCAGCTACTTGAACAGTGCCTGACAAAGAGGGGAAGCTCAATAAATATTTGTTAGATGAATGAATGAAGATATTAACTCTTTGGTCATCCAAACCTTGTGAGGTGAATACAACACTGTGCTTGTCTTTGTGTTTCGCAGGTAGCAAACCTAAAGCCTCGAGACCACTCAAGGTCACATAGCTAGTCATGGGCACAACCAGGACTTGAACTCAGATTTTCTATTTCCATATCCTTTCCCTTCCGTCTTCTGGGAATTTGCTATATTAGTAGCAAAGCAAGAAAAGTCACACAAGGAAAATTTGTTTCCAAATTTAAATGCATGATGCGTACACAAGAAATTACTGGCTTTTCAATCCAATGATAACACAGATTGTGTGATTTTTTTGGGGAGGAAAAGCCTTTCTTTTCCGTCCTCTTGCCTTTATTAGCATATGTGTCAGTGTATACACACACACACACACACACACACACACGCACACACACACACACACACACACCCTGCAGCACTCAGCTTGTACTTTTCCAGTCCCTTGTTAATTCCTATTGTAGGTGCTCCCTGCCCTGATAGCACCGGTACCTGTCAGGGCTGTTGCTTGGTCAGGCCAAGGCCAAGTGACATGCAGCAGGGTTTGTTATGGTCCCTTTGACAAGTGCAAAGGGCTTGAAGCAAGCAGCAGAGCAGGCATTTCAGGAGTAGAACTAGGCTGGGCTGTTGTCAAAAGTTTATGTTCACCCTAATTATAGCTCACATTGGCAAACACAGTAAACATCCATGCAAATTACTAAGTTGTACTGAGTGTCCAAGGATGTCAATAATCACCATGAAATCTGAATAAAATACCATGTTTTGCTGAAACAGAAGGCAGGCATCCCATGCCGTCTCCCCCTATCATTGCAGACGGATTTGGTGCATACACACCATCCAGGAAAGGACACCCCTTACGGCCCTGATGCATGGAAGGACCTGGAGACATTTGACAGCAAACTGACGTGTAGCAACAGTCACTTTCTATTCTCAGGCACCACTCTGTTTTGCTTTTATCTTAAAACAGGATGACTACAAAGAGGAATAAGGTATACAGTGATACAGGCTCCTACACTGAAGTACAAGAGAAAACAAGCATTTGCTTATATCCGAAGCCCATGAGGGGAGAGATGAGTCAGTAAAAAAACTGTACAAAGGAGATCTTAAGTCACAGACTCTGTGGCAGCGGCAGTGAGAAGCCCATGAGCTCCCCAAGGCCTCTCTTCTTACTCACTCAGACAGATCATAATGGGGTGAAAGGCATGTCTACACATTCATGAGTCTGATTCTCCATTAGACCGTGAGTCAGGCTGTAGTCCATGAACTTGGGGTGCTCGGTGTAGGTAGGACTCATTTCTTGCCCTTTTCCTTTCTCATAAATGGCTCAGGAGACTCACTGGAGACCCATGTGAGCGTCTCATCCTGGAATTAGCACCGTGGACGTGCATGTCCTCTGAGCTTCCTGGATTCACCCGAAGAAGCGCACGCCTCTCCTTCGGTTTCACCTCCTGTATGTGGTTTGCAGAGGTGGGCTGTTTGGGTTTCCCGCCCATCCACGACTGGAAGTTTCTGTTTCCACATTTTGACTGCCAGTTCTATATTTGGTCAAAATCCTGCTTTCTGCCTGGTTTCCTAGGGAAACAGCTTGTCAAACTGCTGTGTTTTTGGTCCATCTGCCTTGCCCGCTTGGGTTTTCGATTGTGCACTCTGATTATTTCCTAATCTGACAGAAAGGCACAAGGCGTGAAATGAGGGAAAACTCTTGAAATTTCTTAAAGACAAGTTTATGAAAATGAATGGTCAGTTAGGAAATCACAGTTGGGGAGGTAGGGAGGGCAGTTTGTGTTTGTGTGTTTCGAGTTGTCTGTATGTTTACAGCAAGTAAGCCAGTGTAAGTGAACAATAGGAGGGTCAAGACATCTTATTCTATAGATGCAAAGATACTACATATAAAATATCAACGTAGGGCTTCCCTGGTGGCGCAGTGGTTGGGAGTCCGCCTGCCGAGGCAGGGGACACGGGTTCGTGCCCCGGTCCGGGAAGATCCCGCGTGCCGCGGAGCGGCTGGGCCCGTGAGCCATGGCCACTGAGCCTGCACATCCGGAGCCTGTGCTCCGCAACGGGAGAGGCCACAACAGTAAGAGGCCCGCATACCAAAAAAAAAAAAAAAAAAATCGATGTAGATACAGTAACACCCCTGTAAGGACCATCCAGTCAGAAGTATCAGCTATGATGTAGTTAAAGAAATAAAAGACTTGAAGTCAGGAAACCTGAGTATTTATGTCATTTTAATCTCAGGCTGGATCTTTTCATCAGCACAAGCACCTCATTTTACGTTTGGAATTAAGACCCCCTGTGCTGAAGATACTGCCCAACAAGCTGCATTTATTAAGGAAATGTGCATTCTTTTCCAGTTTTTATACTCCAGCTCAGACACTTTGATCATACAGTGATACAACCAATGTCACCGCAATGAGTTGATATTCTATCAGTAAACAGCCTAACCCCAGCCAAATACTTGTGTATTTTAGGCTTTTTAAAATTTTGAAGTCATCCTGAAGCTCTGTTATCCAGGTATCATGGCACACCAGGCCCTAGGGGCAAAAGGTTGAGGACCATTAACCTAGATGATTTCTAAAATCTTCTCCATGTTCTTAGGTTAAACTCTCTCCCAAACTCTTTTGGGGAGTGAAAGCTGGCAGAGGAGGAGAAGGAAGTATGTCTTCTTAATTATGGAACACCTGTGTTCACCTTACCCAGGGAGTTTTGTCAGTGGGCCTAAGGTCTGCCAGGTTCTTGCATATTCCTAAGATAGTTCTGGCTTCCTGAAGTCATAGATGAGCCAGGTTCTCCCCCTGTGGTTCATGGGTAGACGGTTTGTGGGGAGCAGGTGTCCAGGTCACATTCCAGAACATCATCACACACCTAGTGTTAGAAACGGAGCCCTCAGCAGATAGACTCTGTTGTTTCATTTAATTACTTTTCAAGATGCCATTACCAGAAATTTTATGTAAATACATATTTTATTCCCTGACACATGTTAACATGAGACCAAAATTATACAGCACTGAGAAGAAAACAAAAATTCCTTTTTACTCGTTTTCTCTGTGTGCTATTGGGAAGATGCTATAGGATAACAAAGGTGCTCAGTCTTAGCCAAAGCCTCTTGCTTTGCTATTCGGTTTGCAGAATCATAGGAATGTGGCATTGATACTCATTAGTTCAACACAATTCATTTCAATGAGCATTTACTGTTTGCCTTCTCTGGGTCAGGTGCTGGGTCCATGCTGTGAAAGTATGGACACTACTAATCCCGAAACAAACACTTAAGAGTTCCTATAGAGAATGGACTTGAGGATATGGGGAGGGGGAAGGGTAAGCTGGGACAAAGTGAGAGAGTGGCATGGACATACATACGCTACCAAACGTAAAATAGATAGCTAGTGGGAAGCAGCCGCATAGCACAAGGAGATCAGCTTTGTGACCACCTAAAGAGGTGGGATAGGGAGGGTGGGAGGGAGGGAGATGCAAGAGGGAAGAGATATGGGAACATATGTATATGTATAACTGATTCACTTTGTTATAAAGCAGAAACTAACACACCATTGTAAAGCAATTATACTCCAATAAAGATGTTAAAAAAAAAGAGTTCCTATAATGTGCTAGAAGCATATAATGTACACTACTGGCTAGACAGTAATTGGTGCCTCAGAGGGGATACTTATTCATTTGTCAAGTACTTATATTGCACTTATTACGTGTCAAGCACTGTTCTGTTTATTAACTCATGTCATCCTCAGAACAGCCTGTTGAAATGTGAGCACTGTGATTATCTCCATTTTGCACTGATGCACAGAGAGGGTAAGTCATCTGCTCAGAGTCACACAGTTAATAGCAGTGGGTCCAGGCAGTAGGCTCTGGGGTTTGTGCTCATAAGCACTATGCTATGCTTTGAGAGGTGAGAGGAAGAAGACATTGCTTTGGGTTCAGGATCAAGGAATGAGGCATCTGAAGTAGGACGTGAAGACAAGTAGCACTGACCCTACAGAGGATGTCTGGGACTGTCTGGCTCTTGGCATTCATGACAGTGGACATGTGGACAGTGGACAGTGGACATAATATTAGGTAGCCTTGAGGTGGAAAATGGCCTCTGTGGTTGTGTTGAAAGAATAGTAATTTCATTTGTCTGTGTGAGGCCACTAGGCAATTATAGGTCGAAGACCAGCACGGCAAGCGAGCACGCCTGTGTCCGCTGCAGCACTGTGCTCAAGGTAGAGAAGCTAACTGCTAATACCTGCCGTCCTGAGAGAGAGCATCCTCAGGTGCATAGACCAAATTAAGCAAGCTGGACCACTTCCCTAAAAGGTATTCACCTCTCTGTTGGTGAAGGAAGCTTTCCAAATTCAACCCATTTGCTTTAGTACAGCCCATGTCCCGCTGGAGCCAAGGAATTCTGAGTTGTAGACATTTTTCTTGCTCCCTTGGTCAACCTTCTCTACCCTTCTTAAATAATTTCTGGGTCACCCCTTCCTAGGTAGGGATGAGTCTCCACTGAGAAAAGGAGAGACAGGAGTAAAGAGCCCCCTGAAGGGGGTGCCCTTTAGCAGGGCAAAGTGCTGAGGAAAGCTGCTTTGCCCGCCTGGGCATCAGTTCCAATGGCTCACACACAGCTGCAGCTCTTCTCCCTTCTCCACGGTGCTGGCTTTATCAACCAGCAAGACGAACCCACTGCCTGGGAGCTGCACAGCTCCATTTTTCAGATGCCTCTTGAAATCTTTTGGAAAAACATTTGATATCACGGCCTGTGCTGAGTTTAGCTGCCATGCTTAGTTTATCACCTATGCTTAAAAATTTTCTTAGTTTAACAACCGATTTTCCTCTAAAGGTTCTCTTTCCTCTACCAAGCACTACCTCCCTTTTCTTCACTCAGTTTGGCCATTATTTAGGCCTGTGTCAGAGGTATTATTAGGCACACAAACAGGTTCAGAGGATGACTTTTTACTCTTGGAGGCAAACGTGGACATACTGAGAGCTTCATTTTCCCTCCATCTTTGTGAAGACAGTGATGCAGTCAGGGTATCACCATGGCCTAATGTGTATAATTACCGGCTTTGAAGGCAGGCAGCCCTGGGCCAGAGTGTGTTATGCATAGTTCACCTCACTGAGCCTCAGTTTCCTCATCTGTATAATGGGGATATTATCTGTACTTGCCTCACAGGGTTTGTTTTGTTTTGTTTTGTTTTGTTTTGTTTTTTTGCGGTACGCGGGCCTCTCACTGTTGTGGCCTCTCCCGTTGCGGAGCACAGGCTCCGGACGCGCAGGCTCAGCGGCCATGGCTCACGGGCCCAGCCGCTCCGCAGCATGTGGGATCTTCCTGGACCAGGGCACGAACCCGTGTCCCCTGCATCGGCAGGCGGACTCCCAACCACTGCGCCACCAGGGAAGCCCATCACAGGGGTTTTTGGATTAAATGCAATAATCTAAATACTTAGCCCGGTGCCTGCACACGCTCAGTGTCCAATAAATGTAGGCATTATTAATACTGACAACAACATGAAGGATGAATCATACCAATCAGAGCACCAGCTCTTCCTCTGGGTGATTTTATTTTATGTAGCCACAGGCCTATACGAAAGGCAGTGATGATAAGGAGAAGGTCTAGAAAGTTCTAGCCTCCATTCAACTAAGTTGAGTGGCTCCAGCTTATCCCCACAGCCGTTCTCGCAACTCTTACCCTGACTGATGGCTCTGGGGAGAAGTCTAATGGGCACCATGGATGCAGGAGGGGTAGAGGATTCCCATGAGGAATGCCACACAGTAAAAAAGAGAGAAGTTAACTTGGTATATGACTTCCAGTGTTTAAACGAGCACTTGTTCTTGTCCCCATTTGCTGGTCAGAATTATCTGAGGAGCCTTTTAAACACACCAATTCCTGAACTTCATCCCCAGAGATACTGATTTAATTGTTCTTGGGTGGGGAGTAGGTATTATTCTTTTTTAAGCTCCCCAAGTGATTCCAATGGGCAGCCAGCCTTCAGAACCGATGACTTAGAGGATGGGGGAACCGAGGGAGGAAATGGAAATGCTCTGACGGCAGCCACGAGAAGAATCAATGTGAGACCGACTCATCAAGTGCTCGGGGGGGCTGGTGCTTTGCTTCTGCTCCATCTCTTATCTCTGGGCCACATTTGCAGGCAGTACAGAAAAAGCAGGGGCAGGGGGACGTCAACATCAAGGATAGGAAAGTTGCTTCTAATCTTCAAATAGATAGTAAGCAGGGGCTTTATGACTCTAGCTTGGGGACCAGCAAAGGCACCTGGTATGTGCGTGAGGTGAGGTATATGTACTGATGTGAGCGCCTCAATGTCAGGCTCTCTGAAAGGATAGATTTTCTGAATTTGGCTTGCTGTCAAAATAATAAAGGAATTCTGTGGCTTTCTAAGGAGTCTTTAGATTGATATGCTTGGTTACAGCTTATCTCTTTTCTCCATGCTTTCTCATTTCCAGTTTCCAAATAATGGGAAATCATCTAGTTCAGTTCCAGCTGCCTCACGTTAGAGATGAGCAAACTGAGTGATGCCCGACATCTCACAGTCCCGTAGGAACAGATCTCTTGTCTACTCGGGCAGTGCATCATGGTCTACTCAATACGGGGTTCAGGGATGGAAGGGCTAACTTAGGAGTGTCTCCAACTTTCTCCTACTCCTTCTGTTTTCTTGACCAGAGCCTGGACTGTTCCCATGCCATCCTGGCTAACCATGTGTCTTATTTTCAAAGACGACTGAAGTTTCTTCCTTTTGAAAACACAGTTCTTACCTTAACTGCCCTAGGCACCACCGCAGAAGAACCATGACCTTGCTGAGAGCCACTGCATGCCAGATGAGACTCAATTTTCCCTGAGTACTCAGGAGAGGAAGAACAGTAATGCATATGATGGGCTTTTGGCCCTGCACCCAGATCCTTGAGGAGAAGATACAATTTGCCACAGCTTATATTCTGATTTAAAGAAAAATGTTTTGTCCTGATGTCACTTGTCTAATTAATAGTAAAAAAAAAAAAAAAAGGACTGAATTTTCCCTATGCAATGTCATCCAGCCTTTGAGATTTTAGAGTTCGATGGCCCAAATCCATTGTCTTCTGTGACGCTTCCTAATGGATAAATCTAACCCTAGTGTTCACAAGGCGTTATTATATTCAGGGCTCATACACAGCACTGATCGTTCCCTTCTCACATTCGTGTGTTCATTCAGTGAACGTTTGTTGATGGCCACCTCCATGGCCAGGTGGTTGGAGGTTAGGGAAATGGAGCACAGGGCATATGGAGGGGCATGAATAGTGAAAGTTGAGGCTATGAAGGCAGGCTGCAAAGAACTTTGTAAAGTAATTCTCAGGGGATTGGCAAAGAGCACCCAGCAGAGATGTGTGAGAACAGAGGAGTGGCGTAAGTGGATTTGTATTTTGAGAGAGAAAACATCTGATTATGGTTTATCCATTCAGCAGACACTAATTAAGCACCTTCTGCGTGGCAGACACCACGCTTGGCTCTGAAGGTACAAGAAAGAATAAAAAATGGTCCTTGCCCTCAAGGAGCTCACAGTCTATTGAGTTGCCTTTCTGACTTTCCCACTAGATTGTGAGCTCCTGGAGGGCAGGCACTTTTGTTCAACTGAAAAAAAAAAGTGCAAGTTTCAGAGTTAAACCTGGATTCCAATCCCAGCTCTATTTATTTTTATCGTATGCACCTCAGTTCACTGATCTGTAAATCAGGGCTCTTAGCACCTGCCTCACTGAGGATGTGGAAAGATTCAATGAGAAGATAGGATGTGCTTGACACGGCAGGAGCTTTGTAATCTGTTTCTTTCTGTATCACAGTGCCTGGCCTGTGGTAGGCTTCCGGAAGTACACTTCTGATGTCTGGCTGGTTGGAAGGCCTGTGTACTCTGGTGCCTGTAGGTTGGGGGGATTTCAGCCTAGGATCTGTAGCTGGCAGATCTCTTCTCTGCTTGGGCAGTGATCAAGTTGCTTACTCCAGGCTGTGAACTGCAGTCGGGACTGTATTGCCTTGTGGATCCTCAGTCCCTGAATCCCAGGCATGCATCTTGTAAAAGTCAGAAGCAAAGTCAAAGGAAAATGACGAACTTTTCTCTCTGGCCAAAATGCTATCACTTCATCAAGGGCAACAGAACTTCTTGGCAGGAGAAGTTGATTTGCCTGTGCTTATAATTGTACTCGCAAGTGACTGAGTCCTTCTCACAGTGGCTTAAAGGGGTGGCGTTGGCTGTCCCTGGCCTTTGTCTGACATTTTGTTGTTTTCACATTTTCACAATTCATGATGTCACTCATTCCTAATAAAATCTCTCTGAAGTCCATATGGTCAGAGTTTGAACACTTTACTGTATTCATTCAGTCACCAAGGAGACTGAGACCCACAAAAGTAAACTGACTTTCCCAAAGTCATAAAGCTCCTTGTGCTGTGTGTTTGTAAGAGGTTTGCTGTGACATCAGAGAAACTGTGAGGATAGATACTAGTACATTTTTGTCTGATTAACCCATGATGGTATGTCAGGAGATCTGGGTTTGTTTTTTGACTCATTGAGTGAGCGTAGGCAACGCAGAATGGGGTTCTTAAGATTCATATGCTTCTCTGACCTGTGAAATCACTGTCTCTCTTCCCCTGACTGATCACAAGGTAAACCTGTTCCATCATAGACCATGTCTTCAACAGATTGACCATATTTACATGTGACGAACTCTTAAAGATTTCTATAATGCTTCCAAGGATAGTTATCTTCGAACCTACTCTGTGAAGTATAGGTAGAACCCACTTGGTCCAGAATAAGGTCTAGAGAGATCAGGTGACATATGCTAGGTCATGTGACTAGTATGTGGCAGATTTAGGGCTGAAACCCTAGTCCTCTGGCTCTGACTCTGGTATTTGTTATAGTATCTGACATCTCAGCCTCCGTCTGACCTCCTTGCTGTTTGCTGTGGGTTAGGCTTTCCCTTTGGAAGTTAGAACTTGGCAAAGCTACACTGACAAGCTTCTAAGTTTGCCACAGTAATGCAGGTGTGATATACCCTTCGAAGTGAAAAATATGTGGCTTTAAAGGGACTGCTCCACGCGTTTAAAGAGAAGTTTTCATTTATTTCCCAATTTTACCTCTAATTTTTTTAACATTCCGCAAAATGTTCCAAGTTTCTTTAATCTACAAGTTGGAAGTGAGAGGTTGGCCTAATTTCTGTGTTCCCTTCGAGCACAAGCAATAACACATTTTAAAGGATGATAAATAGCAGTGTGAAATATAGATGGGTTCTATAAATACTCACCAAAATCCCTATAGTCAGAACCAGGTAGAATAAGAGAATAGTCACGGCATTCTTCTCTCCTTCCCCATCCTCCCTCTTCTAGAGGTAGTTTCGTGGTTAAGAACACAAACACTAGAGCCAGACAGTCCAGGATTTGAATCTTGGCTCTCCCTGTACTACCTGCGAGACTGTAGACAATCTATCTAACCTTCCAGGGCCTCTGTTTTCCTCGTTTGAAGAAAGAGGTCTAATGCTATTTCATGTAATTTGTAGAACATTGATTTAGTACAATGCCTGGACATTTTTAGTTGGTAATTGTGGTTACCTCTTATCACTGTTGCTTATCTTCATCCAAGACCCTTTTTCTTACCCTTTAGGATACGTCTGTCTGTGTCCTTTCCATAGAGAAGAAATAGTACCAGCTACATTTAACGTCAGTTTATGCTACTGTGTTGTGGGGTGTTTTGCATTTCTAATCTTATCTTCACCTTTCTAATCAAAGTGCTGACTCATGCATATCTGCCACCTTGTGCCAGCTCAGGAAATACGATTTGGATTAATAAATTTTAATTTTAACTTACGAGAGCAACATAGCCAAAAGTTTAGAAAACAGAGAAGAGAAAACACCGACAGTGCAACACTCATAATACCACACATGGTATGGCAGTCAAGGCCATGGACTGTAGTTGTATTTGAATCCTGGCTGTGATACCTTGAGCACTATACTTACAACTCCAGGCTTCAGTTTCTTCATCGCTGAATAAAGACAATAAGAGTAACTACCTGAGCAGGAGGTTGGGAGGGTGAGGTGCATTTGAAGCATTTAGAACAGGTCCTGACTTGATAAATCTTAGCTTGGAGAGAACCAGACCCAGAGAGGGGAAATGACTATCTAAGTCGAATTTAGCAAGTTTATGGCAAAGAGGGACCTAAACTTCCTAACCACCAGGCTGCTCTGTGTTTGTTTCCTATACAGACTTCTTAGTTGGGGAAAGTAATTTTTGACTCCTAGTTACTATCCAAGATTGCAGATTAAGCTAAAGAGACAGTAAAGCACATTTAGCTTTTTTTTCAATCTGGTTTTGTATGACAGTGTTTCATATCAACTGGAACATAGATGCCTGTGTAGATTTCTAAGGGACAAATGGGGAGGATTCCTGAAAACGTACAGCCAAGCTTTACTTAAAGACAGCATATCCCTCTGTGGAACCTGCAAAAGCAAATAAATAAGCAAATAAATAAACAGCTTCCATCATGATTCTCATCTTTTATGTGTTGGCACAGCCCTTGCGGCAAAATCCCAGGGCCCCCATGTTTCTCTACTCTGACCTTCCTCTAGGCACTGAGTTGTTGGCGTCAGAAATCCTCACAGCCACTTGCATGCTCATTTTCTTCAGCCTCTCACTAAAGCAATCATTTTTTTTTAAGATCAGCAGCGAAAAGCAAACATTTCAGTGAGCAGGATGCACTCGAGTCTGGAGCAGCTGACCTGCCGTGCAGAGGTCATGTGCTGCTCTGTAGACATCTCCTCCTGCAGCCTCATGTAGGGGTGGATGTCCCAGTAGACAATTCCCTCACTTTCACTAAAGTATTACGGACATCTTCATGCACAGCACAGTGAAAATAACAAAAAGGAACATAGAGGGCAGAAGAGCCGAAGGTCAATTACATGTGATTTTTACCTGAAATGAAAGATGATAACTGATCAACTTGACTCTCTCGTGTGTCCCTCCTGGGGTCTTCACCTGGAATGTCATTCTGGCTACATCTCTGCATGTCCAAATTCCGTATTCATCCAAGACGTGATTAAAATGCCACCTTCCCTTGTGAGTGTGCCTGTGTCTTCCCAGTGTGAGCCACCTCCTCTTTCTCTGTGTTCTGGTAGCATTGATTAAAACATTTAACTTTGGTTATTGTATTTTTGGATATTTTCAGATGTCTTATATTTCCTACTACATCTCTTAGAGGGCAGGGCCATGTCTCAGTTATTTCTTTAACTTCTTTAGCTCTAGCACTTGCTAGGCACTCGGCAATTGTGCTCTGAGTAAATGTATTACTTAAAATCATCTCCTCGGTTATGTTTAGTTTCTGTGCTGTTAGGAACTTGCTAGGTTGCATCTCATATGTGAAACAATGTGATCTTTAATGTGCTTGATGTACTGTAACATCTTGTACTTGTTCTTCTCCCACAGGCTCATTGTATATTCAAGAAGCAATGTGAACTGAGTCCATAACATTCAGCATTGTCATGAGGGTGGAGGCACTGCCTGCCGAGTGACCTGGGTCAGTCACTGCAATACGTCTCTTGGTTAGAAAAAGAATAAAGCCAGTAATAACTTGCTTCCTACCTATCAGTGAGGGTAGTTAGAATGACAGTGATGATGAAACATATAGAGTTTTTGATGATATTCATGGTGGTGTTATAACAATAACTGTTTGTAAGTTTTTGGCACTTAATGATATCAAATCCACTTCATGCTTTTTTTTTAATTTTATTTATTTATTATTTTTGGCTGTGTTGGGTCTTCGTTGCTGTGCGCAGGTTTTCTCTAGTTGCGGTGAGCGGGGCCCACTCTTCGTTGCAGTGCACTGGCTCCTCTTTGCGGTGGCTTCTCTTGTTGCAGGGTATGGGCTCTAGGCGCACAGGCTTTAGTAGTTGTGGCACGTGGGCTCAGTAGTTGTGGCTCTCGGGCTCTAGAGTGCATGCTCAGTAGTTGTGGCGCACGGGCTTAGTTGCTCCGCGGCATGTGGGATCCTCCTGGACCAAGGCTCGAACCCGTGTCCCCTGCATTGGCAGGCGGATTCTTAACCACCCCACTTCATTCTTATTATAGTGACACTTTCAACCCCATCCTTCTGGGTCTTATTCTCTAGTTACTAGAACTTGAGAGGCGGTTTCTAGAATCAGTGTGGTTGGATACGTATCCTAGCTCCTTCTCACACCAGCTCCGTGACTTTGAGCAAAGCTCTTTGGAGTCTCTGTGTCTGTTTCCTCATCTGTAAAGTGAGGTAGCAAAAGTGTTCATGTGGTTGGATTATTTCAGAGGCTAAATGAGATAACACGTGTAGACAGTAAGTGACAGTAAATGGTATTGTTATAATCCCTGGGCATTGAATAAGGCCCTGGATCAAGAAAATTCTTACCAGAAGGAAGTATTTCTTTCAGAAAGCCATGTATGTCGTTAGGAAACAATGGAAGACAAAAAGAGAGGGGAGATATTGAGGCCAACTTGCCTAGGACTCTGGACTCCCCTGTGACGATAAGTGGCTTGTGGGGTCTGCATCATGTGAGGAGAGACACCTTTTGTGAAGTCAAGGAAAAGGAGACTGGCATGGGGGTGACACCAGCACAGCCTGCAGACTCCTCTGGGGACCACATCTGTTTGTGCCAGCTGTTGTCAGTCTGTGTAAGCTCGCCGAGAATAACAGCCATGATTTTCACGTTGAAGCAGCTTCCATCTCAGGATCTCGGAATGCTGCATAAATGGAGGTGAGAGCTCCCAGAGTCGCGCCAAGAGGGAACGCACTTTGTAGGGCATCGAGAATGCATCGCTGTGCTGAGTGCACCTTTCGCGGTGGAAAAAGAGCAAACTAGTTTCAAAATAGACCTCTTTCCTGATTTGAGCCCTTCTTGATTCCACCACTCATTTTTTAGGTGACCTGGGACAGCTCAGTTCCCCTCCTTGACTCTCAGTTTTCTCCTTATAAATGAGGGGATTCACCTACCACTAAATGATCCCTAGTGTGTTCTGTTTCTGGAATGCTCAGAGAGTGCCGGGGACCTACAGTTACCTCCCAGTAGACTACCGCAGACTACAGCGTTTTACATTTCGGTGAGGCCCGAGTTCTTATAGAATAGAATATTGCGTAGTGTTTTATTCATGCTTGGACTTTTAACCCAGCAGAAAAAAAATTATTACTTTGGTCACTAGGAAATGGTATTATATTTTAGTTTTTTATATCAGAGTATTAATGACCCTTTACATGATTTTTCCTTTGCTCACTTCTAGTACGGTGCTAGTTACCATTTCTTCTTACTGTTTTAAGATTTAGCATTACCCCCCAGAGATTGATAAAGGAAGCAGTCTTTTGAAGAGCAGTTCTACTTCTCTTGCTGAATCGTGAATGAAGACATCAAAAGTGGCCCCGTCTCTCTACTTCTTGTGCTCAGTCCACCTACATCAGAATTACCCAGGACGCTTGTTATTTTCTAGGTTGCCATCTTTCTAAACAGTAAATACTTCATATTTGCAAAACAGAAACAAACTCACAGACATAGAAAACAAACTGATGGAAACCAAAGGGGAAAGGCAGGGGAGGGATAAATTAGGAGTTTGGGATTAGCAGATACAAGCTACGATATATAAAATAGATAAACAACAGGGTCGTACTCTGTAACACAGGGAGCTATATTCAATATCTTGTTATAAACTAGAAGGGAAATGAATATGAAAAAGAATATATTTACATATATTCAACTGAATCGCTTTGCTGTACACCAGAAATTAACACAACACTGTAAATTAACTGTACTTCAATTAAAAAAAATTTGTTGGTATTTGTCCCTTAGGAAGTTTCCTTTGATAGTTCAAGACTTCATAATACAAGATTAAATTCTCCTAAACATAAGTAGATAGATCATAAAATCCCTCTGAAAAAAAATGCAGATGGGTTGAGAGGCTGAGGCGGTTGTATGATGGTTAAGCATGCCCTTTCTGGATTGATGAGTGCATTCTGATTCCAAGTCCCCAGGTACTGTCAAGGTGATCTCTGTGCCTCAGTTTTCTCATTTGTAAAACTGGAATCTCTGATCTGATGGGGCTGCTGCGGTGATTAAATGAGTTAACGTATTTTGAACGTTGTCTGGTCCCTGCTGAACTATTCAGGATACCTTAATTATTTTCAGTGTCATCAATTATAAATCAATAAATATATAAATTAAATCCTTACATATTTCTACCTTTCAGAGTTTATGGAAGGAGATACTCCTTCAACAGAATTACTGTTATTTGAATCAAGGTTGCTGATCAGTTAGAAATATTCAATGCTATTGACCTTTAGATTCAGTTATCAGGGCGTGATCTATTTCCCCCTCTGCTGCAGCGCTGATGAATGGCACTGAGTCATGCATATTCCCTCATCCACCTTTCTGCCACATTTGAAGGGTAGCCATAGCTCAAATTTGACAGACTGTTTGTGAGCATTTAATACAAGTCATGAGCCCCTATTAAATATTAGCACATGCCATGTATCATCTTAGGTATTACAACGGCCCTGAAATGGAAGCATTCCCTATTCCCTGCCTGCCCCCCTGACCCCATTTACAGATGAAGATGCTTATGCTAAGAGACGTTTAAAAAAACTTGTGAAGTGTTATGCAAAATAAGGGATATAACTTGGTATCTGAACCAGCTTTTGCTGCTTCCAAAGCCCACACTTTCTCCATTACACCACAATCAATGTTTCTGAAAGTAAATGGGGCCACACTGGTCTCCAACCTCTGATATAATTAGCATCATGCTTTAATCAGTGAGGTTGACTGTCTTGATTAATCTTTATGACAGATCATGTAAGTTTCATATTTCTAAATGAATATATAGAGGCAGCTGTAAATTAGTGGAAAAACACTGAGCTGGGATCAGAAGACTCTTGTTTAACTCTTGGCTCTGCCCCTTCCTATGGGTGTGATTTTGGCTAAGTCACTTAACACTTAACAAACCACTAACGTTGTTTGTTTCTTTGTACAGAAGACACACATTCCTGCCTTGGAAAGCACTAAATAAAAGGCAGCGTGCGTGTGTGTTGCCCCAGAGTTCCTTGTTGCCTGTGAAGGAGCGTGGAAATGCAAAGGCCTTTCTTCCTTTGCTTCAAGCCCCAGTGCAATCTTCTCATCCCCCGTGGCGTGTTTTTGCTATGCCCCAGTCCTCTGTAACTTCTCTTTCCTCTAAATTCACATCATCCGTTGGAGTATTCATGTGGTATCTATTACTGTGTAGAATATCTTTAAGGATAAGAATAAGCTCTTAATCCGTGCAGGCAGTGAATGATTTACGTGGGCCATCTCATTTAACTCGTGGGGTCAACATCCTGTTGACCCCATTTTATGGTTTATGCAACTAATACTTCGTAACATGAAGCATCTTGCCCTGAGTCACACTAGTGGTAAGTGGTGGATGTGGGATTTGAATCCAAGCAGGTAGCCAGCCCCTAGAGCCTATACTCTTAAGTGTCTAAACCATACTGATTACCATCAGCAGTCAGTGTTTTGCTTCGTTCTTTATTTCTCCCTCATGTGCCTTGATTTCTTGACTGAATTATACATTCCTTGAACTGGAATTTCAATTTCAGTAATTGAGATATTGAATACACCTCAGTTATCTTGATGATTGCCATAATGCCTAATGACTAGCATTTGTGGATAATTTAATGTAGATTTCACTGAGGGTACAGTTTTTCACACTGCTTCAGTATCCTGGAAGCAAGGACTTTTGACTCCTTGCTTGTCTTTGTCTCCAGAAGCTAATCTTCCCACCACGTTGAGCTACTTTGATTTGATTTTCACAGGTCAAGCAAAAAACCTTTTCTCTGTGATTCTCACGGACACACTTTGCCTCCCTCCCCGCCAAGGCCCAGAAATCCAGTGTGATCAGTGCATCTGTCAGAGGATGGACTTGTTTGCGGCGGGTGGCATTGTTACTGAACAAAACACATGCCCTCCCTTTGCATCCTAAGTGCCTTGGATTGCTGAGCAAGAACCTTTCTGACTCAAATGAAAACTACCTTGTGTTAGGTGAAATATGGGGAGTTAACCATTTGTTTGCTGGCGTGCATTTCCCACGAAAAACTCAAAAACAGAAGTTCACCTCAGCCATGGAAAGTGATGTGCCAAGCGTCATATTTGCATATTAAAACCGAAAACTGATTTGCATGTTATTTCAGTGTCTTGTGTCACGTTCAGGCATCTGTCAAGCCCACTTAGATAGAAACAGCATGTATAATAGGAAAGTGTTTCTGTGCATATCTGACTGAAAATCTAGGTGCCTTTATTTTTTTCAACAAATTGTCCCCACTTTACATTCTTCTTTTTCTTCGGGATTTGTGTCTGAAAATGCTAAAGACAAGACTGAAATCCCATGTCTTGTAAAGAATAGTTCTTATTTTTTAAGGGTCATCCACTTTTTACTATATTTAGATAATTTTAAAATATTAAAGAAAAAATTAATATTCCCATCATCCTAACATGAGCTGTTAACATGTTCGTATTTTTTTCTTCCAGTGTCTGTTTTTTTGTTCCTACATAGACACACATGCTGGCACCCTTACATATATATTTGTATACATTTGGAATTATCAGATAGTACTATTTTAATATCTTTCTGTTTTGTTTTTTTTTTTAACATGATAATGATAAGAATTGTGAAACAATCTACATATGTAACAGTAAGGAATTGGTAAAGCCCCAGTGAATTAGAAACATGGTCAAGGCTGGAGCCCTGGTAAGAGAAACAGTAAGATGTCTGGTTGAGGGTGGCTTTTCTGTGGGACGGTACATGGAAAGTAGTGCATTGTGGTAACACTTTTCCCCAGTGTTGGAGCAGCTAGCCCTTTGCATTGTTCCAGGCAATCAAATGAAGATGAAATGTCTTTTCAGCGGAAGTCACTGCCAGGTACTAGTGGAGCACAGCAAAGACTGAGACCTCGTTTTGTTTGAAAACGCAACCTTGAACAACAGTTCATCCCATTCATCAAACTTTTTATGTCTTGAGTCTTGAGGTGAAACCTACCAATGGAAATAATGTCTTGTCATTGTCTTTCCTTTGTTGTATCAGGTCCCTTCTGCAGAGCACACATCGGCCTAATTAATGGAGCAAAGAAATGCAGGTAGCTTTTAGCTCTCGTGCTGTGGAAATAGCTTCTAGTAGCCTTGTGTAGGAATCATGTATGGTGGTGTATAAGAAGGAAGCAGATTGATAGAGATCTTATCATCTGCCACAGAGGCCACTGGCTTTCTCCTTTAAGGAAGGCCTGCCTTCTTGAAGGATGGAAAGTATGGAGAACACGGGAGTATGGAGAGAAGGAGTCATGAAATGAGAACTATGAAGCAGGTTGGTAAGAGGTCTTTGCTTTAGCTTCTCCCTGACCCTGAGTATCTGGGACTCCTGCTTCTGACCTTTCCTACCTGCCTACCAGGTAGGAGAGCATATGTGGTTATGCCTTCTTTGCTTGGAGCTTATCTAGGCAGGAACACATAAGGGAGGCTACTTCGTTCTGAATAACCAAACATGAGCTCTGCTTTACTGTTTATCTTTGGTGCCAAAGGCTAAGATGTAGAGAGTTTAACAATTTGGAGAGCCAGCAAAGCATACGTTCACCAAATGTCATGTATTTCAAGGTTTACAATGAAAAAGACTCAGAGGACTTACATCTCTTGCTATGACAATTAATGTGAAATTCAAATAGACTAGACTGAAGTACTTTATCAGCAGATAGAAGAGTGAAGTTACTGGAGAGGTACTATTATCTGCAGACATTCCACTTCCAAGAAGAAAATCATCTTCGTTAGTGGTTTGTAAGGTGTCCCTCCTGGTAACCGCAACTGTAATTTAAACACAATATTATGTTTAATATTTTACAGAGCTTCTTCATATGAATTAGATATTAGTATCTTCCAGTTTATAGATGGGAAGTCTAATAGAGAAACAAACCCTTGGGGGACTGAGATGGTGCCCTAGCTGTCAGGGCCAGAAATAAACATGCCCCAAGCGAGGCACTCTTAAGGCTACCCTGATACTTTGGGGACTGGTGGGGTGGGCATGGAGAGAAGCCACTACCTCTCAGCTCAGCCTATGTTACCATAATTCTCTGGTGTGCAAACACCACAGCCCCTAGGTGGACACCCAGCACATTCCCCTGGCTGCGGTGACATCTGGCAACTCCAGCAGGCTGTCATTCAGAATCATCAGTCCTTGGCTGTGACTCCAAATTTGGCCTAAGAAGGGTGATTTAGGGGCATCCGTGCATGGCATGAGAAAGGGAATATGAAAAACGGGTTGTAAGAAAACAAACCTTTTGAAAGTTGAAGACTAACTGGCATGGATTTCCAAGGTACAATCAAACTTTTAAAGTCAGATTTTCTGGATGGTCTTCTTTGTGCCCTTAACCATTCATTCTCCAAGAAAATGGACCTTAGGAATAGAAGAACTAAGCGCATGCCTTTCTGCTCCCGTGCAGCTGTGAGGATTGTTCATTGGTGGGTTTCTAATTGTTAATAAGTGGTTCTCCTCCTCCCCCTTCCTTCTCTGAGACCCATTGCTTTAAACCTGAAGCAGAGTGGGTGTCCAGCACATCTTCTGCCTTTGGCCTGAAGTGGGGTGCTCCTTCCACTGAACAGTGAGATGTTGAGCGTAGAGTGTGATAATTCAGTGAGAGTCAGAAAGTAGAAGCAGCCTCAGGAAATTGCAAACTGCAAACTTGACACAGTTAAATAAGGGGAGGAAAAAAGAACGAAAATATCAGAAATATATTTTTTCTGGCAGGCTTTCAGCTCAAAATGGGGCTAATTCTACCGTTTGAAAGAAGATAATTTCAGTGTTTCTTTTTTCAAGAACGTGTAATTGAAGTTATTTTCCCTCTGAGAGAAGGAACCTCTTGTACATCATTGCAAATGGACAAGAAAAATGAGAAGCTCTGGTACCTAGAGTGATAGAGTATTCATTATCACGTAATCCCTCTGAATATCTTGGCTGCCTTTTCCCAGTGTTGTATCTGCCTGGGCAGTGCTTTTCTGGTAAGGTTGAGATTTGTACTAAGTTCCAGTTACCTAGCACTCTGTAACTAGGAAATCAACAGCAGGTAAGGACTCATGGGAGAAAAATGGCCCATGGTGAGGTCAACATCAGAGTAACCCAGAGGCTGATGTGATGACAGATTAGGTGGCATTTTGTAATATGGATTCTTAACACATACATTTAATTAGTTAAGTTGGTGGTAACAAAGATTCAAGGAGGTGGGTGTTCTCCTAGGGGTCTTTGCTGTTTGCACCTTAGTGTAGGCTGTTTACCCTGCTTCCTTTTCTCTTTAGGAGGGACAGTTCTGCTTTCCCCACCCAAGGAAGGGTGGTGGTAGGAAAGGGTGGCTAACCTTTGTATGTTCTTGATTTCATGCCCCATGTGTAGTGAAAGCTCTGTAGGCTGCAGAAACCCTGTGACCTGCCAGCTGCTTACTCAGATTTAGAATGCTGAATGAAGTTCTAGGTTGTTTCAGGGGATGCTGACAAGTGATTTAAGTCCTCATGTAAGTGGAAATCTCTATAATAATGAGGTCTCCACTTGCACAATGTGTCTGTATTTATAAGCTACAAAGCTGCCATAAATATGAATACCTGTGATTTCACTATAAATATCTGCATATTATGGGTACAAAAATGTGATAGAGTTAAAATCAAAGGAATCTTTGAAAACACCATTTTACGCATAAACATACCGAGGCTCAGGGAATAGAGATGATTTGATCCAAATGACTGGATACGTTAAGGGTGGAACTGAGATTAGAGAGATAAATAGGTCTTTTGACTTAATAGGTTCTGATGTAAGAAAATACAAAACACTTCAAATACCATGAAGTGTTATGTAAGTATGATGGATGCTGTTATTTGTGCTATTCTTAATCTGGCAGAGTTTTTTTGCTCACCAAGTAGATTCTGTCCATATGCATTTTGTTTGCAGAAACAGTCCTTATTTTTGCACAGTCTCATCCATAACCTTTACCAGGGACCTAGATCCAAATTTGGCTGTGGTATTCATATTAGGCCTTCCCCAGAACAATAATCAGCTGGGCCCCTAGCAAGGAAAGAACTGTGGCAGAGAAGAGTTGGCTGTAGATACTTGGACATTTTCTGTGTCCTGACACTTCTATGTCAGGAAAAAAAAATTTTTTTTCACATCTGATGAAAAAATCTTCATTGTAGAAAAAGGAAATTATAAATAAAAGGAATATAAACCACTGCCCATCACTTTTAACCATTAAAGCATATTTCTTTCCAGTCTCCTTTCTGTAACAGTTCGAGGCAAGCCAGCCTGGTCAGTGGATGGCTGTCCTCCAGGAGTGAGCTCCTTTCTTCCTATGCCTCATATGGCTGTATCTAACTGCAAGGGAGAATGGAAAATAGTCTAGCTGTGTGCTCAGAAGGAAGAGGAAACACATTTTGCTGAGGAGTTAGCAAATTTACATAGTACGTATCAGAGTTCTTTTAAAGCATATTAACCATTAAATTGGTGTCTGGTTGCATTTTTTTAAGTCATTATTTGCTTTGGGTATAAGATATTTGCCAATAGGCATATTTCAGAAGCATGACTTTAGTAAAAGTCAGCCCACCATATTAAATCTCCTAAAGATTATCTGTTGCCTGAAACAGTCTTGACTTTGACCACAACCCATTTCTCTAGCCTCATCCTAGCTCTGTTCTTCCTCTATTTCTTAACATTTTTGCTAATATCCATGTTCTTTCGTACATACTGTTCTTGGAATATCTTTACTGTTTTTCTCTTTCTTTTTTCCTTTTCTTCTTTCTTTCTTTCTTTCTTTCTTTCTCTCTCTCTCTCTCTCTCCCCTTCCTTCCTTTCTCTCTCTTCTTCCTTCCTTCCTTTCTTTCTCTCTCTCCCTCTTTCTCTCTCTCTCTCTTTCTTTCTTCCTTTCTTTCATCTGGTAAAATCCAGTTTATCCTTCAATATCAAACTAAGTGGTCACCTCCTTTCTGGCAGTGTTCTGTTATCTCAGAACACTGAATTCATACCTGTGTTTTTGTACTTACACTTTACGGTAATTACCTATTTTCCTATGTCTCTTTCCTCTTTCCTACATATTTTCTCTTTCCTACATATTTCCTATGTCTCTTTCCTCTTTCCTACATATTTTCCTATGTCTCTCTCTTCCTAAACTGAGTTGTCAGAGGCAGGAATCCTGAATAATTTGACTTTATAATGATAGTGCTTAGTACTTGGCATTCCCTTAGGAAAAGTATGTTAAGAGAATTTTGAAGGAATTCTCTGAAATTTATTTCTCAATAATTTCATCTATGGGTCATGTAATGTTTTTTTTTTTTCTTTTTTTGCCTTTACTAGGAGGTCCAGGCATTTCAAAGAACGCACATATTAGTGATTAATATCGATACTTATAAGAATGTCTTTTTCTTACAAAAGGCTAGAGGCTGTGTTTATATTTGTTTTGCAGTGCTTTTGTTTCACTATTTAGCAGTAAGGCTCCACTCTGAAAAACGTCTTTGCTTATTAGATAATACAATCACTATTTTAAAATCCAAATGACTATAGTGATAGAGCTGGAAGACTTGGAAATAACAATATTGGAATCCAGCGAGGCCTTGAAGTGGAGCCAAAACACGGCCAACTCAGCATACCTAGTCTCAGGGCTCTGCTGGCTTTCAGGGCTGGTACTGCACACAGCATTGCTCAGTTATCTTTTCTGAGCCTCAATTTCCTCATCCATAAAATAGGATGATATATCACACAGGGCTGTTGTATAAGCATTTGAGATGACATATGTGAAAGCAGGCACTTTGAAAAGGGTCATACAGATACAAGGAACTGTTATTATGTCACAATGAATATACTGCTGATACTATTCATATTTCTACTTCTGAAGAAATAAAAAACAAAATAATATATCACATCCCCTGCCAGCCCCCCCTCACCCCCACTTATAAATTTTCAATTGTGTTTTATTGCCCAGACACAATTTTAGAAGCTGCTTATTTAAAAATGATTTGGACACAATTATTAATTTTTCCTAGGATGTGTTGAGTCGTAAGCACTCCTGGGAGAGAGAGATTGAAAGGGATCTCTTCATCCCAGTGAGAAAGTGCTAAACAACTACTACTTACGAGACTTGAACCCTGAAGAAAGTCCTGAGCTGTATTTTCCTGGGTGTGAGAGACAACTGGGAAGAACTTGACTTTTTACCACTATGTATTCCACAGAGGTTGAGTATTACCCACTGGAGGTGGGGACAGTGGGGAGAGTTCTCTAGCCAAATAAGGTCCAGAAACACTGGAAGAGATGATCTCCTGGGGGTCTTTATTCAGAAGGAATACCAGGAATCCAAGATCAGCAATATATGAGATTAGAATCTAAAAGAAAAGAGCCTTTTCCAAACTTCAGAAACAGTATAGCAAGCAAATAGGAAGGAGTATTTGTAGAATAAAAGGTATACTATACGTATTGTTTCTTAAAATCTGTGAAATACTGACAAGGTAAGTACTTTGAAATTAGGCCTCTGCTTGAAATGTAAGTGCTAAAGGTAGAATCTCAATTACTGGCTCTGATTTACAGAGGACAGACTTGGCTTTCTTGCTGCCTTTGTTTATATGAAAAGGGAAGCCAGAAGATTTTAGGACCAAACAATAATAAATTGTGTCCATTCCCTGAGGGTTCACCCTAAGGCTGGAAGCAGGAATTATCAGATTTTCTCTAGTAGTTGTTGATTTAAATTAAAACAGCCACCACCATTAATATTTCATATGTTTCTAGCACTTTCTCTATGGAAAGCAATGTTTGGTTGGAAAAGAATACGTAGAATTTAGAGTCAGGTAGTACCAAATTTGGGGCTCAAGTTCTCTCTTAATTGCAAACCTGCAAAAACAAATTGTAGATAATTTTCCTACCTCGTCTTCAATGTTGTCACCTGAACTGGCATAGTCCCCTCCCTCAGAGGCAGGTTGGGGGATCTAGAGTCCCTTTGTTGCCACGGCTTGAAAGTAGTTAAGCTCTATTTAGCATGAAATGCAAGCTATCTCATCTTAATTCTAACAAAGACCGTGAGGTAGCATTGCAAGCCCATTTTACAGAAGGGGGTCTCAAGTTCAGACAGGTTCACAAGCTCACCTCATTAAATCTGTCTCCAACCACAATGCCACTGCCACACCCTATATCCCTTCACTATCTCTGGCCACAATAATTTATGTTCTTATATGAATATTTCTGTAAAATTTTCTTGAAAGTTGATAGCATGTATGAGCAATTTGAAGTTTAATTATACTAGCAAATCACTCCTCCAATGTTTATATCTGCATACACTCCCCCCAATATAGTGTGCTTTATAGAACTGATGATCATTTGTGTCTGTCTTTCACCCTCACTAGACTCCAGTCCTTTCAAAGGCAAAGACTGGTCAAAAACGTCTTTGTGTTCCTCCCTGATGCTTGCAGAGGGTACACAAAATAGGCACTGTAAGAACGTGTGCATAAACTAATAAGCAAAACAAATGTGAGTGAGTCAAGAACTTCTTTAACCCTCACACTAACTCAACAGGGCACGCATTATTTGCAGTTTAGAGGAGGCCCTGAGATTAATGTTTAGGACAAATGAGTGAATCTAGGATGGGCTCTTACCCTGGCTTTATCCTAATTAACCCTGCCCGATCTTTTTGGGTGCCAATTTCTTTACCTCACAATGAGTAGATTGAGGTAATGATCCTGCAGATGCCAGATGAAAGATAATTAGAGAGAAAAGGCCAAATAGCTGGCAATCAACAAGTTCACATATGTTTAGAAGGCATTTCATGCCCTAGCCATAACACAAGTAATTAATACCCTTCTTAGCTGTTGAAATGTTGCTGGTAACAATAATGAAACTTTTGTACAAGGATTTGTTCTTCACAGGATTTTCACATCCAAGAACTCATTTGGTATAGTGAAGATAACGGGTGAATGAATATGCAGCTTCAAGTCTTGTTGAACTGATTCTTGTAAACTATTCATGAAAGGAGAAACTCTTGGTCAACAATTTTAAGAGCGCGTAAGATCAAGGCAGTGCATTCCCAGTGTCAGCTCTTCCCATTTGCCATGGGGGATAGCCTCACTGATATTTCTAAACCTTTAACAGTCTTTTTATTTTTAATACTTTGAAGATACTGGGGTGTAATATCGGAAGTGGTCAAAGTTATAATATAGGCAAAGGAAAATATACCAAATTCCCTCTTACTTACATAGCACCAGCTATTTACATCTGGCCTCTGGTCTTTCTTCTTTCTTTACATACTTCAGATTCTTGGTTGATCACCTCAAGTTCTTTCACCTGACATTTGTTTCCCCTTGCGTTGCTTTAATTCAGGCACATCCGCCTATTTAACACCAATCCAGTGTTTACCGCTGCTGATTTACCTCCTCATTTGACATCTGGTGGTTTGCAGTGCAGGGGTGGTCTGGTGGGGTGGGGCAGGGGGGTTACTCAACCTCGTTAACTGGAACACAAGGCCCTTCACTTTGTGGACCCCACGTACCCAATAATATTCATCTCTTTTCTTATCTCAAACTTTATACATAGGAGTTCCTTATGCCACCTGGCTTCTTCCTCACCTGAATGTAAAAAAACTTCAACGTTTATGGTTCCCCTCCTTTAGCTGAATAAATCCTAGTCTGTGCTGATGCCTCTCCTCTGGAATTCTTCCTCTCTGGCCACGAGGGAAGTCCCCTTTGTGCTCTGATTGTGCACTTTCTACAGTTGCTTTATCTTTCATTACTAGGGTGCCTATATCTCTTACTCGACCGTAAGCTCTGTAAGGAAAGAGACTCAGTTTCTTCATCTTCTTTTTATAAATCTACAACTGGCACATAGTGACTGCTTAGCAATTGTTGAATGAAACAGAGTCCTGTTCTTTGTAAACATGGATTCCTAAGCCTGACAGATGGCTCATCTATATAAGGCAAGTGAATAAAGTAGTGCCCCCAAGGTCAGACACTGAGTAGCTGATAAAACCAATATTAAACCCAGGCCTCCTAATGGCCCCATCCAGTGCTTTTTCCTCTACAGTGCAAACACTACCTGATTGCCTTGGTTGATGTCTAGGTTGCACTTAAAGGACTCTGTGTTTTCTGTCTTTCAGAGTGGACAAACAGGATCCATGGGGCCTCCGGCTGTCCCTTCCTCATTCCGCCCTGAAGATGAGCTCGAGCATCTGACCAAGAAGATGCTGTATGACATGGAAAATCCACCCGCCGATGAATACTTTGGTGAGTGGGGTCTAGGGCTGAGTTCTGAAGTAAAGGTTGTGTTCTGTTTTCCTTAATTAGTAATTAGGAATAGTACCGGCTCCACTGGTAAAAGCTTTGAGTCTGCATGTGTTGGAGCTGGTATGCATGTACACACACACCTGAGTGTTCTGGAAATTGCTTTGTGAGACTGCTGTAAATGTGATGTCTGTTTAGCTTGGACTAAAATTTCAGGAGTAATGCAGAGTTTCTTGAATACAAATTTGATTTTAAAAGTTATTTTTTGACAATTTATTAGCTTCTTATTAGGCAGAAATCGGGTTTCTGTGTGTGTTCAGGTCTCTCACTGATCTAAATGTTCATTTACAAAATGTGGAGTCGGGTAGTATCTAAACTTGGTGCTTTCAATCCTTTCCCTATTAAGGAAAAGTTGTTCCCTTTATATTTTTTTTAACTTCTCTCTCCAAACCTGTGAATAATTATCAGTGGTTCATCCATCCATTCCATTTTTGTAATGTGAATTTATGAATTATACACCAAGTATGAGGTGTTAAAGATACATAACCTATCCTCAGGGAGGTTGGAATTATTTAGAAAAGATAAGAAAAACAAACAATCGCTAATCTAGGTAGAAAGTTATGAGGCATAAGAGAGGCTTAGGTCAAGTGTTACAAAATGTGAAAGCTCTATTCATCGAGAACATCGGGAATGCTTTTGAGAAGAATTGGTGGTTCTTGAACCTGGACTCAAAGCAGTGCCTTTCAGATTTTCTGTTTTCTCCCTAATCTGTTGGAGACCAATATTTCCATAGAGTACAATTAAAATTAGTTACTAAGAAAATGAAATAAACAGAATACAAAATGGAAAAATGAGTTTTACCATTATTAGATTTAACAGGAATAAATTACTCTATTAAATTGCTATCGTATTTTCTAAATACTGTCTGTGTCTGTACTTGTTTCATCGCAGAGTGTCTTAGTCAGATAGGAATCTGTAGATCATTCTGAGTAGCACTGCTTTTCAGGCATCTGGAGAGAGGATATTACATTTGGGGAGCAGTGGAAGCAAAGGCATAGAGGTGGAAAAATTGCACGGGACTTCTACTTCTTCATATACTTCCTATTTTCATGTCTTCCCACTTGCTTCCTATTTGGGAATATGTAATGACAGGTAAAGTGAGGGCACAAAGCCACATCATAAATGGACTGGGTTAAAATATGAAAAACGTGACATTTCTTTGTATGCAGGAGACAGTGTAGCTTAGCTAAAAGAGCACAGTAGTGGGGATAAAGAGTTCTGGTTCTGGTTCCTTTTCTGCCTTTTACCAGCTAAGCAATAGTGGCCCGTTCCTCAACTGCCTCAACCCCATTTCCCACCTTGGTGAATCACAGGTGTGAAGCAAATGGGCTTTAGCATTTCTTTCATAGTAAGTTCTCTGTAGAAACAGCATTAATGCAGAGAAGTACATAAAGCTAAAAGTTAAATGTAAGTTGCTAGAGATTAGCACAAATGCATAGAGAATAGTTAAAAGAAGTCTCTAGTTATATTAAAATATACTAAAAGTTTATCACGCTCTTGTCATTGACATGGGAGAAGGGCTTATATTGGAGCCTAAGGTAACTTTTTAAAAAAGCTTATTAAGAGTGAAAACTAAGGCCTCTGTATTAAGGTATACCAAGCACAAAAAGCTAACATACCAAATATATATGCTTCAGTTTTCACAGCAACAAAATAGATAGCAGTAAAAAACATTGAACATAGGTAGTAACTGTGTTAATGAGTATATATTAATCGCTCTGGGAGATCAATTAAATATTATCTTTGCCTTCAAGAACTGTCCTAGCTCTACTACTCACTAGCTTAGACAACTTGAACAAATTGCTTATTCTCTACATCTTTTTGTTTTGCTTTATCTATAATGTGGAAATAATGGCTAGTTTATACTTTTATAGTGAGTACTGAATGAAATATTTATAGAAAGCACTTAGCCAAGTTCTTGGCATGTAGAATATGCTCAGTAATCAAAGTTATCCCATGCTTTACTAAAGAAAACAAGATATGCCCATTAAAAAGCCATTAATAATACGTGATTTAAACTTAAGTTCCTAGCAAAAATAGAACATATGTCACCAATTGGTAAATAATCATTGCCAAATGAGTGTTACAAACCATGAGAGAGAATGTGGAATAATGATAAGTTTTATTGAGTGCTTACAATATGGCAGCACTGTTACACAGTATGTACTTCATTAAGAATGAACTCATTTCATCCTTACAGAAAAAAATATAACCCTGTGAAGTAAATGCTATTATTATTTCCAGATTAGGAAATCAAGGCACAGAAATGTTAAGTAATCTGCCCAATACCAACAGCTAATAAGTTGCAGGACTGGATTAGAATCCAAACTCCAGGTCTATACATATTTTTTTCTTCTAAAACTTTTTCCACAGCTTTATTGAAGTAAACAAAGTCACATAATGAATGTATACAATTAGGTGGGTTTGGATGTATGTGTACGCTTATATGCCGTCACCACAGCCCAGGTAACAAACATACCCTTCACTTCCAGAGTTTAGTCTGGACATTTAGGAAGGGTCTTACGGAGGAGATCAGCTTTGGACAGATGGAAAATAAGAGAAGGGCATTCTCTCCTAGGTAGATAGAATAAATAAAATAGAAATTAATTGAGGCCAAGATTATGTAAGGAAAATTACTTTATATGGCAGATATCCACCAAGGGCCTATTATGTGCAGGCTACTGTGCTAGGTAGGTGTAGGAGACATGTGGAGCTAGGGAGACGTGGGCCTTCCCTTTAAAGGAGCTTATAGTCTTATATAAGAGAGGATGTGTACAACGTTGTGGTGTTTAATCCTAACACAAGGCAGAAAGCGACAAGTAACTTATTTGAAGTTCAGCCAAAGTACTTCGAGAACTGAGAAGAAAGGAGAGAGAACATTATGAGGCAGGAATGGAAAAGTGTTTGTGAAGTGGATAGCCTTTTTAAAATTACGGTAATAGAGAGTTGGAAGTGCGATGATAGTAGAGAAGTGATGTCATTTCTGAGGAGTAGGATTTTAACATAATAGGCAATAAAATCATTGGAGTGAGGCACCCATGTGGGAAGGAACAAATTTTGGGAAATAAGGTGGGAGAGGTAGGCTGGGACCAATGGCCTAAAGACTAAGGACTTTATCGTATACAATGAGTGCTGCACGTTGAGATCAAAGGTTATGGGAGCTGTTTCATGAAATGTGGTTAAGAATGTGGGTTCCAAAGCCAGTACGCCTTGGTTTGAATGCCAGCTCTACCTCTCACTGGCTAGATAAAAGCAGGAAGCAAAGGATGAGTTAACGGAACTATGGTTTACTGTTCTACTCAAACATTAAACATTTCCCGAACATGTTTTCCATGCCTGCTGCTGTGTGCAAGGGACACCAAGCAGAGTCTCTGCCCTCAGGGCATTCACAAGTTCTGGGAAGGACAGGAGAGAGGCAGGCATGTAAGGAATGTCAGTGCAGCAAGGGGTGCAGCACTGTGTTGGGTCTGCCTGAGACACTAGGTGAGCATAAGACAGAGTTAAGTCTGAAGATGAGAGAAGGACAGCTACATAATAATGTGTTTGCAACAGAAGGGCCTGACCCAAGGGAGATGAAGAGTCATCTCTTGTTCTCTATCAGAATTTTACCTGAGTTCCATTCTGGGCTGGAAATAGCATTGCTAATCACCACCTTCAAAGAACTTTTCACTCTTGTGTTAAAATGCCCAGCCCCAACTCAACCCCCTCACTTTTTCTATCACTTTGCCTATTTAATGCTGGAATTTTCATTGACACTATAACGGATTTGCTGAAGGTCATTAAATGCTTTCATGTCAAAGATCTCCTACTAGATTATGAGCTGCACCAGTGAGTGAGAGGGAACAAAATGTAAATAAATGGTGTCAATGGAATAGATTCCCCTGTGGTCATGTTCATTTTTTTCTGTGCAGCCCCTATTTTCTTTTTCCTTGAGTGGAATAATTCATGAATATATTTTTGTTTTGTTTTGTTTTTCATTATGGAGTTTCCCATTACTCTTAGCAGTTTTTCTTTGTTTGAAGAACTATAATTATGGCATGCTTCAAAGTAGGGGAGGAATATCAAAATGTCACCTCACAGGTGACTTAAGTCAAAGGAGAAAATATACCTTCACAAATAGAGAGTTTGGAAACTTTCTTAATCCAAGTGATGAAACTTAGCATCACCAAAATGGGACAAACTGACATGTGCCAGCTGATATGATGTAGTAGAAAGTACACAACATCACCTGTGTGACATAGTCTTGCTGAAATACTTAACCTGAAATCCAACCATTAGGAAGTAGACAAATCCAAATGATGTGCCATTTTTCAAGACAATTGTCCTGAATTCTTTTAAAATGTCAAGATTAAAGAAAATGAAAAAAGACATGCCAATCAAATGCAAGGCATGCATCTTGATTGAATCTGGATCAGAAAACAAAGTATTGGGGCTTCCCTGGTGGCGCAGTGGTTGAAGGTCCGCCTGCTGATGCAGGGGACACGGGTTCGTGCCCCGGTCTGGGAAGATCCCACATGCCGCAGAGCGGCTGGGCCCGTGAGCCATGGCCGCTGAGCCTGCGTGTCCGGAGCCTGTGCTCCGCAATGGGAGAGGCCACAACAGTGAGAGGCCCGCGTACCGCAAAAAAAAAAAAAAAAAAAAAACCACAAAGTATTTAGGGCAAGTTTAGAGAATTTTAAATATGAACTATATATTAGATAATACATCATTGTTAATTTTGTGGGTATGGTAATGGCATTGTGGTTATATAAGATAATATCCTTGTTTTTAGGAGCAAAATGTTGAAGTATTTAGGGTAAAGTGTCATTATGTCAGCAACTTATTTTGAAACAAGATAGATAGATGTAGAGATATTATGAGGAGGGCAGAATCACTTCAGTTTATAACTATGAGAGATACTATAACTGCACAGCTACAAAGGATACCCTTTCTCCCCCCAGGAGTATTGAAGCCTATCACAAATGAATTATCTTTTATTTTTGTACCTGCCGCATGGCATACGGGATCTTAGTTCTCCAACCAAGGATCGAACCTGTGCCCCCTGCAGTGGAAGCGCCAAGCCCTAACCACTGGACCGCCAGGGAAGCCCCACAAATGAATCATCTTAACACTCCCTTCTTGGGCAGGAGAAGTAGAGAGTCATTCCTATATCTTGTAAACTTGACTGTTTTAAAATTTCCCTTTCTTGTGTATCTGTTTCTTTATTTTCTACTGGACGCATACCCTTTCTATTGTTGGTGAGATGATAACCATTGTGGTGGAAATGATGAAAGCTATATTTACTTAAAGGTCTACAAGTTTAAAAAGCCCACTCCCAGTCATGGTCTGACTCATATATCTGGCCATGAAGTTTTCATTTCTCTGATGAGGAAACAGAGATTCAGAGAGACTTAATGAGTTGTTCAAGTCACACAGCTATAAGTTTTAGAATTTCGACTTATTCTTCAGACCGCAAGTCCATTCTGATTCATTACCGTTACAAAAAGGCATAAACTGTTCCTGTAGGTGGCTATTCCTGCCTCATGTCATCCTTTACCTCCTGAAGTCATGATCTTTAAGTAAGAGACCAACTGTTCTGAGGGCGTCTGTAGCCCAGACTTCAATGCCACTGGCAATATACTTTGACTGTCTTTAACTCCTGAATTAACTGTGACACTAAGCATCGGCTTTTTGCCATGGCTCAGATACATACTCTAGGGAGATAACCTACCTAATAACTCTCTATCAGCCATGTTAGCTGACTGTTGACCTTAAGGGAAAGCAAATCACTAAAAATCACTAAGAGCTATAGTGATTGTTTCCTCAAGTCATTTCTTGATAAAATATTACAAGCTGGAACCTTCAATTGAGTCTCAGCTGATTTTTTTTTTAATGATTTCTTCTGAAAATGTGCTAGTTTTAGTGCTTCCATGCCCTTCCTTTTACATCTTCATCAAAAATTGTATCTGTTGCATTACAGTATTAGCTAAATGCCATAGCAGATGAATCATAGTAGAGCAGTATGATAAGTCCAGATCTTTGAAGGGAAGATAGCCTCTCATGTTCTGAACATTTTTCACCTACTTGGACTTGAATTTTGGCTGTAGCAGATTCCTAAGTGTCTTTCCATTAGCAAGGGTGTACTTGAGTGGGCCTAGAATGCTGTGCTATAGGGGGAAGAGAGGAAATATAGAAGAAAGTTGAAGGTAAGGAGAAATTCTCATCTAATTCAGTTAACCAGGCAGTAGATCTTTAGTTCACATCATTTGCAAGGCTACAGGCCTTGGTTCAAGTGCTTGTATCTTGGAGCAACCTGTTTCCCTGGGCAACTAGAAAACTATGTTTCTACTAGAAGAAATTCTCAGTGCCAGGGGTAGATACATAGAAAGAACAAGGGGTGATGAACTATAAATTACTATAATTTAGGGTAAAGTTCAGAACTTAAAATAGGAGAGGGAGGATTTTTAAATTAGCTATTAAAATTAATGGGGGAGAAAGTTTTCGTTGCTAGAAAATTAGGGAGCTTACAGGGCTAGTGGCCAGCATTTGGAGCTTATATTTTTCAGATAGTTTTGAGGGAGAAATGTAAAGGAAAGTTGAGTTTGTCTCTAGATATCCTTGAGCCATGTCTGTGAATTTATGCAGGTGTTCTCCATGTTGGTTGGTATACCCAGAGCCTCTTAAGTTTTGTGTTTTCATTCATTTTGAAAGACAAAGCATGTTTTGTAGGTGAGAACCATGTCTCAGTCTGTGGCCATGGCATGATTCTCTCCAAAATAATGGTGTTCTGGCTGTACAGACCCTAAGGCAGAAGGCAACAATCTTGGAATACAGTATCTCTGGAAATGAACAATGTAATATATCTGAGGATGGACTAAAAATATCTACCAGCTTCTTTTTAAGCAGGAAGCTGTAATTATCTTGGCAGTGTTTACACGGTGTTTTCTTATTCCTTCTTCCAAAAAAAACCTGAAGTGTGTGAGTCTTAATATTGTTTAGTGAGCCATTTGAAGAATCCCTATGCCTTTAGAACAGCACTAGGTAAATTCTCTTCACAGAACTTGGCATTTATCTAAGAATTTTTTTGTTTATCTCTTGAGCATTGTTAGTGAGGCATATTGAGAGTTTTTGCATAAAGCCAGGAGTTGGTTCTAGGGGAAGTAGGCTTTATTGCTTCAAAGGACAGGAGGACAGGGTGGAAGATATGAGGCAGTGGGGGCCCGGCATGTGTCAAGCCCTAAGAGAAGAAAGGCATGGAGGGGAATGTGCTACGAGTACTTTACTGATAAAACGACCTCACCATACTTGGTACTCTGTATCTTCTCAATTGAGAGGAAGATGGAGGTCCAAAGGATGTTCGTGAGTAGAAGCAGAGTGCCCCAGACAATGGGGAAGATGGTTTATTTCTTTTTTATTTTAGTAAGACCAAAGGATAAGTGAACATGTCTAGAGGACTTGGACTAAGAGACTTAGGAAACTGGAAACCACTATTTGAGCTACAGTTGAAGGAGTGGAGAAAAGAAAGCCTGGAGCCCTGAAAGCTATTGGAGAACTGCCATGTCGAAAAGGTACTAGACTTAATATGTGTTATTCCAAAGTTAGCTACAAAGGCAAGTGAGGGGAAGCTGGCAAATTTACATTCGGTATAATGAATTAACATGTTTAACAGACAGAAGAAATTTCTTGGAAGAGCGTAGGCCAAAGCCCAGTAACCCCTTGTTGGGGAAGTGGTGAAAGGTACTCAAGCTTTCAATGGACTATGAGATTAGATTTCAAAAATACTTGTCCAACTCTGATATTCAGTGACTTAGGCATCTCAACTTGCGTGGGAATCAAGCTCTTGCATCTAACGTCTAGTGCTAACCCCAGCTTATCATTATTATTACATGATTACAACTAACATTTATATAGTGCTTTGTAAAGCACTTTTATACTTGTTATGTAATTTAATTTAAACTAGACAGCAGCCCTGCAAAGCAGACAGTGTGTTTATTTCCATTTGGCATATGAAGAAACGGGATCTGTGTGATTAAGGGACTCCCCATTCCTCAGAGCCCTCTGCCACCCTAGCTACTCATAGATCCCATTAGCATCAGAATTACACAGGGACCCAGGCCTACTGATCCCAGATCCTGTTCTCTTTCCACCCCGTCATGCTCTCTTAGCACCATGTTGCTGGATTGGTCATAGACTATGAGATAAATCAGTGAACAAACTCTGTGTTTTAGCTTCTTCATCGGTACGAGGAACAATGTGATTGCTTTGAAAAGATTTTAGAGGGTTTCAACTGGTAAGTGCTAAGTAATTTGTATTTCATTGTTTTTATTATTTTGTGTCAAGGAAATGGTTTCCAAAGTGCTCCTGTCAATTACAAACTAGAAAGTGATTCCAAGTGGGAGCTGCCTTTAGTACAGATGGAACCTGAAACCGTAAGGATCTTATTTTCACAGAAAAATAACCTAATTAATTAAAAACCCCAAAACCACAATGGAAGAATAAGTAGAAAATAAGTGGTTTAGAGAAAAGGTGGTATTGATTTGGGAAAAAAATGGATTTCTTGGTTTTGTTTCTCTAGCTTTTTGTTTAAGGTCTCTGTGGGTCATGGGAATAGAATGTTTTCTATTAATGAGACATATTTGATGTATTTACTTTTGTGATAGTGATTTCTGGTAAAATGTTTGCTTGGGGCAATATATGGTCACAGCACTAAATAAATAATAATCCTAAGCATTTTATGTGTTCTATCTCAGCACACGTTAATTTTTAATTAATTTGGCTACATAGTGTGTTTTTAAGCATCGATTTGGAAACCTAGACTTGTAGTATCATAAAGAATAATTTAATCTTAGAAACTATCTAGGACAACCTTTCATGTTCCAGAAAACTAAAGCCCAAATGACTCGTTCAAGGTCATACAGCTGGGAGTGATTTGAACTCTATGGCCAAAATTTCCTTTCTGAACAAAGAATAGAAATTAGTCTCTGATGGTAAGAAGAGGAATGGCAGGGCTGTTCACAAAGGTGAGGGAGTGGGTTGGGCCTGCTATTTTTGTGAACCCAGACGTGGTGACACCTTATTCAAATTTGAGTTAAGAACACATTGCCCTTAAAAATGATAAAATGATAAAAACTTGTTAGAACGTTTGTACATATACTGTCCTTATCTCCTTGATTTTCAAATATAAATGAACTGAAGAGATTGTCAATATCCTCTTTTCTCATACTCATCAAGTTACTTACTTGTAGTATTCATTGTTTACCTCACTAGTATATAAGTCTGATTGAAGGTAGTTTTTGTTTAGTGCACTGCTGTGTCCCCATTTTTGGTCCTAGATCAATGCCTGGCACATAGGAGATATTTAATGTTTAATTAATTAATAAACCCATGAATAAAAATTGTGAGCAGACATTCCATACTCCTTGTGGCAGGACATGGTATAAACTACAGAGGGAAAATACTTCATTTATTTAACACCTTATGGAATCTTAAAATGTTACAGCTAGAGGGAATCTTAAAGACTGTCTAGGAAAATCCTCTCATTTTTAGATATTGTGAAAATAAGGGAGTTTTCTAGGTTCACAAACTAATTAGTGACAGAGCCATGGATTGTAACTCAGACTTTCTCATTCCTTTTTTAAATCACTTAAAGGCACTAGAGAATGTTTAAGGTAGAACGACACATGGTTGCTACGATCATTGAACTTCAGTCAAAATTAGGTTCATACCCTTGGACTTGATCTCTTTTCCCTGTGTTTTCTTTGAAAATTAAAGATTGAAATTCGTCAATGGATAGGTTACATAGTTAGGATTTTCTTTTTTAAGTTCTAAATCACAGTTTCTCCCCTCTGGGATTCCTTTGTTGTCCTTGGTTCCCAAGACAATCTCTTACCTCCTCAATTTTCTTCTGTTCTAATCTAATTGGGTCAGATGGGCAGGGCATCACACTGAAAAAAAAATCCTTTCTCCATGTTTACATGTTTTTTCCGTAGCAACCAGTTATAAAAGATCATTCTCTTATATTACCACCCCTTCAAGGCTGGGAAGACTCACCCAGGATTGGTGTTTCATACATACAGCAGATACTCACTCATTCTCTTGCATTGGGATCACCATTCTCTTTATCAAAGAATGAAAAAAAAAAAAGTATAAAAGAGATCTTTACTTTATAATCAAGCATCTTCTACCTAATAACTGTGGAAATAAGCTTGATGTCCTGAGAGAGAAAGAGCTGCTGGCGGGGCATACAATGTGTATGGCAAAACAAAGTTTCAACTTGTAGGTTGTCTGTGGTTGTGTACTGAGACATGCAGAGCTGAGACCCGAACCTACAAGTGCTAATTATGCATTTTCTGATCTTAAACACACAAATACAGATAACTGTGAACTCAACTCCCTTTCCTTTTCAAACCACGCTCCTTTCCCCCAACCTGAACTTTCCCCACAACTTTCTCTAAAACCAGATAATCATCTCCTTCCAGACTTTGAAGTGACATTAGAATTGTCAGAAGGCATAATTAATTGACTGTCAGCAAAGCCATTGTTTGAACATCTGCAGAGTTCTACTTGGTAGGCATCTGTTGTACTTTCAATTGAACGGATTCACTCATCTTCAAATATTTATTGAGTGCTTGCTATACACCAATCATTGAAGTGTGTGCTACGGGAGAGAAAAGAAACAAGGTAACATAATGACCAAGGAGAGAAAGCATTTGTTCAATCCTCTAGCACCAAGGGCTTTGATGGAAAACAGATTTCATGCCTGGAAGTGGAACATACACTCTTTTTCATCCAGGTTCAGGGGCTTTTGCCACTATTGCCAGCTGACCTGTGCCAGATAAAATGCCAGAGGAGTCCACCTATTGCTGGGGAATAGAGAGACCTATTGGTGAAGCACTATTTGTGGACAGAGTTCTCAGCAAAGACAATTGAACGCTTTAAGAGAAAAGCGAGCGGAAAATATCCAGGGCCGATAAACTGGGAAATCCCACAAGCAGGTCCAAATTAATGACCTTATCCTGATTTTCTTCCTAATTCTCACTCTGATGCCAGTCATGTTACATTAAATTCTCCCAGTTTCATTACAGCACTGCACAGTTCTGATCTCAGTCCCCGTTTGGTTCTCTGACTATCAAAATTTCAATTTATATCAGTCCTGGACCTGGCTCCACTCCTACCTGGAAGTGAACATCATTTGTTAAAATTCAACAAGAAGGAACACAAACACTGCAGGGGTGACTTGTTGAAGGAGGCTAAGATGATACAGTAGGCAGGAGGTAATTGAAAACAGTTACTAACATCTACTGTCTCGCTCTCCACACACTCACACTCACAACACTCACAGAGACACACACAAACACATTCACACACACACTCTCACACACACACACAGAGACACACACAGACACTCACACTCACACAGACTCACTCGCGCGCGCACACACACACACACACACACACACACACACACACACCATTCAGCCCTAGGACCATGGCACAGTTAGAGAGCTGGCTATAAATCTTCCAACTTGAAAGCTTCCCATTCATTGGTCATTGGAGGCCACCTTCGTAATTTTCACCACATATGCAAACCATCTGTACTATTATTTGCCTAACATTTTTGTTCAAATCAATTCATTTATTTTTTAACCTATTTTATCTTCATTCATGTCAATAATATCCATAATTTGATTTTATGGATTAAAGTACCTGTTTCTTTTTTCCCCCTAAAAGGCATGAAACTAAATACCATAATTAAATTTAAAATGTTCATCCATGAACCCTCCAATGTTCAAAATACTGAGAAATGTGTGTATAACTCAACCAGAAGATAAATTGATGGAATATTTTGGTGAAATGATGTCAAAGGTTACCCACTGAGTTAAGTTTTACTAAAAAAAATTTTTTTTTTTATACCCAGCATCATCATGTTATCATGAGAGGCCGTGTAGTGGTGTAAAGAGCCAGGTATCAAGTAACCAGAGGCCAGATTCTGGGCCAGTCACTGTCCCACAATCTTGCTGTGACATATTAGGCCAGCCCCTTTTCCACGGACCTCATCTCTTATAGACTTCATGATCTCTTGGGATCCTTTGGCCTTTTAATTTACTTACCTCAAATACTTTTCGTATATTGTCCTCTATACACCGTTAAAACATAAGTGGGGAGGAAAATAGCTGCCCTATGTAGAATTACAACATTGCTTGCTTCAGAAGAATTGGAAAAGAAACCCAAGAATTATATTTCCTAGACTGTTTTATATTCTGCTCAGTATTGTTCCTCATTTCCTAAGATATACGAGAAGGTTCACATCATTTGAAGTAGCTTTAAATGTCAGTTAACAAACATAAACTAAGATTGTAGAACATAAGGAACACTGTGTACTGAGTTGGATATTCTAGCATCACTGTTTAAGGATTTTCCTGGTTTAATATGTTGTTCACTAATGATACTTTGTATACATAAATAATATTAATATTAGTAACCATGAATGTGATCATGGTCTTCAGTGTATAATATAGCATTGTCATAAAAATAAATAATTCATCTTTTGTTACATGGCATAGTGACACCAAAACTGGACTTGGAGTCAGGAAGTCCAAGTATCTTCTCTGCGTGACATTGGTGACATTTGACATTTGCAATGTGCTTTAGAACATATTATGCATTATTTGAAAACATTTTTTTTAACAGTTTTAGGATTAGAGAGAAATCAGCTTAAACAAGGACCAGTTAAGAGATGGAACCAAATTCTTAATGTAGGTTTTCTGGGTTAAATTACATGTACTTTAAGCAACTTTATATAACCTCTTAAGCTTTTTGAATTTCAGTTATTTCACCTATTAATAAAGGTTATCCTATATATTTTATATAATTATTGTGAGGACCAAGTTAAAGAAATAGATGTGAAAATGTATTCTAAGCCATAACAAATCAAAAATTTAAGAGATGTCAGTATCGCTTCCCAGTGCAGCATCTAGCTTGATTTATGCCGCTTATGATTAGTGTGTAATAATCAGCCGCTCTGAATTTTTAATGTCACTGTTTATCTCTATTTAAATTAACACTTTGAATTTTCTTATGATGTTCTCTTGTTATTGGAATATCATTACAAAAAATGTTTTTCAGTCATTGTGTGTGAGAAAACAACACGCAGACATACCACAGTGTTCTCATTTGCTGAGCAAACTACTCTTGCTTTTTAATGTGGAATGAAGAAGAACTAATTGAAAGGAGACAAAAATGAATTTTGACTCAGATTGTGCAGGATGAATCATAACCCACTTTCTCATCTGAGATATGAAGAAAAAATAAAATAAAGCCAGCCACCACACAGCTTTACTGTTGGTGTCAGCAGAATCAATATAGAGTGTTTTTCCACAGAACAAAGAGTGTATTACTACTAGGCTAAGAATTGCAGGTAGTAGAAAACATGGTTAATTTTTTCTTTGCTGATTTTTTTTTCCTGCTTTGTTTAAAGCATTCCGATCAGGAGAGTTTGGGACTCATCAGAAGTTGTGCAAAACATTCAGAAATGTACCTGTGATCTCTATTGAACAATTAGAGGCCAATCAGAGATGGGACAAGCTTGGACCACATCTGATCCCAGTTTCCCTTGTCAGATCAGTAGGGAGCAGGGAGACAGCAAAATAACAGAAACTTGGCCGGGGTAGAATTGCTGCTTCCTTGAATTTAACTTACTTGGGTTATTGATATGAATGATTAAAGAAAAATGAAGACTTTGTCCTGCTGGAGTCCAGGATTCAGATGTATAATCTACCTTACTTGGAAATGTAGCTTTTTTAAAAAAGGGTTTGGCACAGATAGAAAGGCACTGTAACCTACCCTAGGATATAGTCTCCAATTTCTAAGTCAGCATTAATTTCATTTAAATTTTTGTTACTGTTGTATTTTATTCATAATTCTTATGGCCTTTATTTCTCATCTCTATATACATACACACATGTGTATATATGTTATATATACTATGTAATATACATAATATATGTTTATATGTCTATACCTTCTACCTTACTGTAAGATCATTGTGAAGAAAGACCACCTCTTCCTTATCTTGCTCTTCCCCGAAGATCACCACAAGGAGATAGAGCTAGATGAGTTCTTAAATCTCTCTGTGCCCCTGCATCAAGACTTTTGCTTGCGGTAGAGTTTCTGTAGTCTGACTTGATTCTACAGAATTCTGTAAAATTCTGTTTACAATTAGACTAGCATGCACTGAGCACTTACTATATACTACAAGTTTTGTATGCATTATACATACTTCTTGACTATAACCCTGTGAGGTGTAGGCATTGTTCTTTTCCAGATGAGAAAACTGAACCAAAAAGAAGGTAAATAATTTGCCCAGGGTCTAGTAATTATTGGAGTTGTAATTTGAACCCAGAGTCTGCCTCCTAACCACTGTATGTACTTTGTCAATGACTATAGCTTGCAGAAGGGCAGCTAATGAGGCCTGGCAGAAGATTGGGTCACAAAGCCTGTGTTCATCATATGGCTTTTCTGCCAAATTCCGTTCTATTTCTCCCTCTGCTTCTCCTGGGGGACTTTTTTTTAATATGATTTGATTTCCTCTGATTGAAGAGTCCCACAACTGGCCAGGCAGCAGATAGAAATCCCTGCATGCCAGCATTCTGTTTGCAGTCTACCAGATGTCTTCAGGGATACCGTCTTGGCTCCCCTACAAGGATAATAGTGCCCATGTGTGCTGCTTACTCCAGACAATGTAAGACAAGTGCTGAATGTAAAACTATTTTTGTTAGCACTTGAAATATACATTTCTAGTCCTCTGTTCCCTCTTGAAATTGAAACCTGGTTCTTGTGATTTTAACATTATCTAAATCCAGAAAGTCCCTTCTCCCAATGCTTCATCCCAATCCAGTGAAGCTTTCTTTCACACGTGGAAATAGTTACTTTTCACTTTCAGCAATCCATCTGCAGTGGCATCTTCTAATCTAGTGAGCCTTAGAAAAAGCCAAGTGCAGCAGTCTCACTGTCAAAGCAGAAATGAGAGACAGCAAGGAGAAGGGAACTTATCTTGAAAATAAGGTCACCCTATTGACATATCATCAGGTAGAAGAGTTCTATGCACTAGCTAGCAATTGGCTCACTCAGTCGGAAGTTGATGCTATTTTAGGCTGTCAGCAGGAGTGTCAACGTATCTGTGAATTTTGGCATTTTATTTCATTAAGGAGGTTCAGGAAGCCAGACACTGATTAACTGATTCTTCGACTTAGTTCCCACTCCTAATTTTGGATGTGTGTTGTCTTCAGGAAGCTGTTGTGATACCCTGATGCTAAAGAAAACTTCTCTTGTGCTTCTAAAGCAATCCTGGGAACAGTCTACCCCACATCCTACTATCCTGGCATCTCCCCTGCTCTACATCTCTGGTCACAGGTGGTGTGGGGATACCATTGCTCTGGTTCTCCTCTGGCCGACCAAGGAAATACAACTCAGGTGTGTGCATCCGGTTACCTTCCACCGTGTGTCTGTCATAGCAGCATTCTCACTGATACATTAGGTTCAAGGTGGATTTTCATTTGGAGATCACGTAAGAAGATACCTATGGAAGGAATGGCCTCAGCACTGCAGTTACTGTCAAAGTCAAGAGATACCTTAGACAGGCCACAAGATGTGTTTAGGTAAGACTAGGAAAATTCTAAACTTTGTCTCATCGGTAAGAATTTGGGATCTGATTTGTTTATAAGCGTGCTTTTAAATGAGAGGGATAAGGATTTCTAGATAGGGCATTTATGGTATTTGTTCATTTCTTTATTCAGTAGTTGTTGACGGCCTACTATGTGCCAGGCACTGTGTTAATTTCCATTAAACAGTCTACAAAAGAGAAACAGAAGTTTTAAAAATAACTGAATTACAATATGATAAATGTATTACTGGAGTTAGGTGAAGAGTCTTATGGGAGGAAAAAAGTTAGAATGGCTTAGTGTGATTGGAAAAGTGGGGAAAGGTTTTCCAGCATAGGTGATGTCGGGGCTGAATGTGGTGTCATTTCCCACATTTTGTCATTTCCCACAAAACCATGAATTTAAGGGCATTTCAGACAAACGATTCAGTGGATACAAAGAGACCAAGAGAGGATTACAAAAAGTGCAGAATGACTAGGGTAATGTAGTGGGGAGATGAGGCTAAAAGGATGATCAGTGGTCAGATCAAAAGGGGTTTTTGTTTCCTGCTAAAGAGTCTAGAGTCTGTCCTGAAGGCCCTGAGGATCCATGAAGGATTTACGCAAGGGAACAACATGATCTGATAGACGTTGATTAAAGATCATGCTGGGTCCTGCTGGGGAGACTGGCGTTGAACAGGAGGCGATTTGGGAGACTGAAGGTCATTTGCCTCAGCCTATGGGGATAATACGGAGCCTGAGCCAAGGCAGTCATGTTGTGACAGTTCAGGGGAGAGTAAGAGGGATGCATCGAGGCTTATTCCTGAGCTTCTGCATTCGGTGGCTAATGACATGAAGTGAGGTGAGAAAACAGAAGAAGTTCCATAATGACGTGCCTTCAGCCCCCCGAGATCCTCCTTATCCGGAAGCAATGTAGTTCTATTTGTCGGTGCTTATTGAGCACCTGCTGTGTGCAGGCACTGTTGCAGGCATTGACACAAAGCAGGGGTAAAACAGACATAAAGCCTCTGTTATGGGCTTCCATTTTAGTAAGGAAAGACAACACATAAATAAGTCAAATACATCCTATGTCAGATGGTGATGTATCCTGTAGAGAAAAATGGAGCAGAAGAAGGGGGACAGTGAATGCAACATTGGCGGTTGGCATGGAAGTAACACAGTAAAAATGTGACAAATGGAGTTGCGAGGTTCCTCTTGCTGGTGAAATCTGGTCTGCCTAATTTTGTTTCCTTTTCATTTGTGTTTTATAAATTGTTATTTCTCCTAAACAAAGGAAATAAATAGCAACATAAACATTTACAAACACAGAAATGTAGACTCAGTGGTTTGTGTTGTCAACATAACACGTGCCAAGAAAAACAAAAGAAAACAGCAGCTGAAAAAGTAAATATAGGGCTTCCCTGGTGGCGCAGTGGTTGAGAGTCCGCCTGCCGATGCAGGGGACACGGGTTCGTGCCCCGGTCCGGGAAGATCCCACATGCTACAGAGCAGCTGGGCCCGTGGGCCATGGCCGCTGAGCCTGCGCGTCCGGAGCCTATGCTCCGCAACGGGAGAGGCCACAACAGTGAGAGGCCCGCGTACAGGAAAAAAAAAAAAAAAGTAAATATATATTTTTTTAAAGTAAAAAAATGGAGGCTCCCTCAGACACTAATCCTTGTCATTCAAAATGCTGGATAGTATGAATTCGAATTTCACAGAAAGGAGAGAGATAATATTTGAACCAGGATAATAATTCTGATATTTTAACGCTAGAGAACCTTGGATTTAATCCAAATCTTTTAGTTTAGACAGAGAAAGAAAATAGCTTATTTGAGGACACCCAGGTAGGTCTAGAATTTAGGTTTCCTAACGGTTCATCGAGAACTCCTACCATTATCCACTGTACCAGACAGGCCCAAAGCTTGGGTTCTGGGATCCGGCTTCCTGGGTTTGAATTTCCCCTTTGCCACAGTGGCCTTAAGGAATTTTTACCTCTCTGCATCAGTTTCCTCATTTGCAAAATAGGGATGGTTGTAATAGTATTTATGAGAGTGTTTTTGAGGATTAAAGTTAATATTAATACATGTAAATTACTCACAGCAGTGCCTGACACACAGTTACTGTTCAGAAAAATGTTCACTATATTATTACAATACTAAGGGTATTAGAACATTATGATATAGCTTATTTAGACTTTGTGTGTTTGGGTATAAATTTGAAGCCAGTCTGCGATGATGGCCACACATAAGATCTTCTGGAATTTCCAGTTAATATAGTAAAATATTAACAAGCTCCTTTGGGTCACTGAGTAAATATGGAACACATTAAAATAACTTTGATATTCATTTCACTCACATTAGTTCTAGACAGTGCATTCTAGAACTGAGATATGAGATTCTAAACCAGAAATGGAACCCTAGCCTTTAAAGACAAGAATACGTTGGGATCCACTTAGGTACGTCTAGCACAGGTTGGCCTCGTGACTGTTGACAGCCATTTAATAAGTACTGACTATGTTCCAAGCACCATGCTTGGATATTTTACATAGTTGATCATACTTAATCCCACTGCAGGGAGGCATTTGTATCTGGATTTTACAGATGAGAACATTCAGTCCAAAGGCAGTTCAGTACCTTGTCCAAGGTCACACAAATAAGATAGTAAGAGGCACAGACTAAATTTTCATAAACCAGTCCATTCTTGTTTGTTCAGCTCATGACTTTTTCATGATCCTACTTTTTCTTAAGTAGTTACTTATGCTGCAGGCAGTCTGCATTTTACACTACTGTCCTTTCTGTGCCATTCGTCCTATTCATTCATAAAATTATAAAATCATAGGTTGTTTTTGCTGGCAGGATCTGGAGGGAGTTTCCTGGTTCTCAACTTGAAGACTAAGAATCACCTGAGGGAACTTTGTCACTAAACCTACACACCCACACACACACCTACCTTGTAGATACATTGTGATTCTGACATAATCTTAGGCCCACCTCCACTGAGAAAATGCTATTACTCGGAGAAAATTTAGCTGATGGAGTGTGCTATAGTCCCCAGGTGGTGGAAAGAAAAAAAAGGGGGGGTGGCTTGAGAATTACTGATCAATTTTCATGTAGTGAAAATTGAGAATCAAAGAGCGACAGTAACTTCCCCAGGATCACAGCTCATTTATTTCACATCTACCTGTAGAACCTGGGCCCTCTGACTTTCGGTATTAGGCAATTTTCCTGTTTATTCCTCAAAACTGCCTTTGTGGAATGCACTATGCCCTCCTTGATAGTTCTAGAGGAATATAAGGCAAAACAAAGGGAGTGATTAATTTGCCCAAGTTCCCATAACAAATCAGTTGGTCAAGAGAGGATGAGTTTGCCAATTTATGCTGTTCTCCACCTATTCACTTGGTTCTAGTAAAGTAACAGCTCATCAATATGGAATGCACATTTTCATAATAGTAGGTTTGTGGGTTGCATAGCTTTTTTGGTGTCTGTTTTCAATTTCTGTTCCTTTGATAACAGAACAAATAGCAGAGATGACAAAACTCAGAAGGAGAATTGTCTCCTAGATTTTCTGTGATCTTTCTTCTCTAGTGAATCAGTATATCTAGTAATGACACAGTAGATTCTAAGGTTATTTGGCTTGTTTGTTAAGTAGTATGAGAGCCTACCATATGTCCATCGCTGACCTAGGTGGGTTGAATCAAGAGTTGTTATAAATCTTTTCTGGGGGGAAAAAAAATGTGCTATAAGTAATTAAATTCAGAAATCTCTGCTCCCAAGAGATTGGTAGACTACTAGAGGTTAAAGAGTCAAAAATATATAATAATCCTTTTACCATGTGATAAATGTTATGAAGGAGCTTTGCGCATGTGGCTATGAGAATGTCTGGAGGTCTGTGGGTGAGTGCGGAGATTACTGGGTGACACCTGAGCCAAGTCTTCAAGGAGGAACAGAATTTTTCCAAGTAGAAAAGGAGAGGAAAAAATAGCATGTTCAAAAGAATAGAGGTAGGAAAGCAGGATGTACTGGGGAACGGGAAGCATTACAGACTTCATATCAGAAGCTCCCTAGGACTAAAGCAAAGTTGAATTGGGGGAAGTCTTGGGACATGGGAGTATAGAGAACCTGAGGTGCAGTGGTGAAAGGTCAGGTGTGATGTCATAGAAAGGAACTTCTGTATCTTTTTTGTGGAAAACTGGGAAATTGTTGACTGTTGTTAAACAGAGGGCAATATCAGATTAGTGATTTATAAAAAATTGAGGGGATAGCCACTTCTCTTGCCATGTAACACTACTAGTGGCCTGGATAACTTCATAGAGCCAGTTCACAAGGGATAATGAAGCTGGAGATTTCATGAGAACAGATTTAAGTGACTTGTGGAGTGAGAAAAAAGAAATGGCTATTTCTTTACTCAGTTCAAAACAGGAAGTGCCTAGGTATGCAAAAATGCAAGTCGAGGAAACTGTGTTCTTGGTGTGTTTTGTGTGTATTCTGCTTTTTGCACATCAGCGATACTGCTGCTGAGTACTGCTATGTGAATAATTCACCAGATTCAACTGATGGAGGACCAGCAGATTTTAAAAGTGATCATATGAACCTACAAATTTAAAGATGATTCTCAACTTTCAAAAAATACACAGATGCTCAGAAAATCATTATATGTGTGTCTATGTGCATGTGTGTTATTTGTGCTGGTCCTACCTTCAAGCAGAAAACATTTCAAGGTCTGGATTCCTCCTTAAGAATTTAAAATAGAAGTAGTGTTTAGCATAGAAAGAACCTTGAAGTCATCTCCTAATTCTGTCATTTTTTTGATAAAGAAAATGATGTCCAGAGAGAAGCAGTAGTCCAAGCCACAGCCACCGAGTAGCAGTGCCCAGGTTAAAACTCGGTTCTTTCCATTATTATAAATTCATTATAAAAATGGAAACCTCACTTTTTTTTTTGTATCATTTATTTGCAAAGTTTTTGGTAGTTATGGATTGAATGAGTTATCCTAAGGTAACAGATATCTTGGTACTCATTTGTAAATGTAGAAACAATAAGAAAAGAATATTTGAGGAATTTGGTAAGGAAGTATGATTGGATTTATCATAGCAACCTTAGTTCAAATCATCTTTCACAAGGGGAAGAAGGTAGGGCATGGGTAAGCAGAACATGAGGGCTTCTCCTCCCTTCTTCATTCTCAAATTGGTTTGATGTCACATGAAAGGGTATTTTATCAACTATAAAGGATTGTGTCAGAACTAGTTTATGAGGCCTGTATTCATTTTCTATTGCTCCTATAACAAATTACCAAAAACATAGGGACTTAAAACAATACACATTTATTATCTTACAGTTCTGTAGGTCACAAGTTTAACATGAGTCTCAGTGGACTAAAATCAACATGTTAGCAGGGCTCCATTCTTTTCTGGAGGCTCCAGGAGAGAATCCTCCTTGCCTTTTCCAACTTCTAGAGGTTGCTCACATTCCTTAACCTGTGGCCCCCTTCTTCCATCTTCAAAGCCTGCAGCATAGCATCACTGATCATTTCTCCATAGTCAAGTCTCTTTTGACCGCAACTGGGAACGCTCTGATTTTAAGACCTCTGAGATTAGATTGGGCCTGCCTAGGTAGGCTCCACTCTGCTATATTCTGGAAGAGTTTGAGAAGGATAGGTGTTAGCTCTTCTCTAAATGTTTGATAGAATTCACCTGTGAAACCATCTGGTCCTGGGGTTTTGATTGTTGGAAGATTTTTAATCACAGTTTCAATTTCAGTGCTTGCGATTGGTCTGTTCATATTTTCTATTTCTTCCTGGTTCAGTCTCAGCAGGTTGTGCATTTCTAAGATTTTGTCCATTTCTTCCAGGTTGTCCACTTTATTGGCATAGAGTTGCTTGTAGTAATCTCTCATGATCCTTTGTATTTCTGCAGTGTCAGTTGTTACTTCTCCTTTTTCATTTCTAATTCCATTGATTTGAGTCTTCTCCCTTTATTTCTTGATGAGTCTGGCTAATGGTTTCTCAATTTTGCTTATCTTCTCAAAGAACCAGCTTTTAGTTTTATTGATCTTTGCTGTCGTTTCTTTCATTTCTTTTTCATTTATTTCTGATCTTTATGATTTCTTTCCTTCTGCTAACTTTGGGCTTTTTTTGTTGTTCTTCTTCTTCTTTCTCTAATTGCTTTAGGTGTAAAGTTAGGTTGTTTATTTGAGATGTTTCTTGTTGCTTAAAGTAGGATTGATTGCTATAAACTTCCCTCTTAGAACTGCTTTTGCTGCATCCCATAGGTTTTGGGCCGTCGTGTTTTCATTGTCATTTGTTTCTAGGTATTTTATTATTTCCTCTCTGATTTCTTCAGTGATCTCTTGGTTATTAAGTAGTGTATTGTTTAGCCTCCATGTGTTTGTATTTTTTACAGATTTTTTCCTGTAATTGATATCTAGTCTCATAGCATTGTGGTCAGAAAAGATACTTGATACAATTTCAATTTTCTTAAATTTACCAAGGCTTGATTTGTGACCCAAGATATGATCTATCCTGGAGAATGTTCCATGAGCAGTTGAGGAGAATGTGTATTCTGTTGTTTTTGGATGGAATGTCCTATAAATATCAATTAAGTCCATCTTGTTTAATGTATCATTTAAAGCTTGTGTTTCCTTATTTATTTTCATTTTGGATGATCTATCCATTGGTGAAAGTGAGGTGTTAAAGTCCTCTACTATGATTGTGTTACTGTCGATTTCCCCTTTTATGGCTGTTAGTATTTGCCTTATGTATTGTGGTGCTCCTATGTTGGGTGCATAAATATTTACAATTGTTATATCTTCTTCTTGGATTGATCCCTTGATCATTATGTAGTGTCCTTCTTTGTCTCTTGTAATAGTCTTTATTTTGAAGACTATTTTGTCTGATATGAGAATTGGTACTCCAGCTTTCTTTTGATTTCCATTTGCATGGAATATCTTTTTCCATCCCCTCACTTTCAGTCTGTATGTGTCCCTAGGTCTGAAGTGGGTCTCTTGTAGACAGCATATACATGGGTCTTGTTTTTGTATCCATTCAGCCAGTGTAGTTTTGGAAGTTTTAACCACAGCAATCAGAGAAGGAAAAGAAATAAAAGGAATCCAAATGGGAAAAGAAGACGTAAAGCTGTCACTATTTGCAGATGACATGATACTATACATAGGGAATCCTAAAGATGCTACCAGAAAACCACTAGAACTAATCAATGAATTTGTTAAAGTAGCAGGATACAAAATTAATGCACAGAAATCTCTAGCATTCCTATACACTAATGATGAAAAATTTGAAAGTGAAATTAAGAAAACACTCATATTTACCATTGCAACAAAAAGAATAAAATATCTAGGAATAAACCTACCTAAGGAGACAAAAGACCTGTATGCAGAAAATTATAAGACACTGATGAAAGAAATTAAAGATGATACAAATAGATAGAGAACTATACCATGTTCTTAGATTGGAAGAATCAACATTGTGAAAATGACTCTACTACCCAAAGCAATCTACAGATTCAGTGCAATCCCTATCAAACTACCACTGTCATTTTTCACAGAACTAGAACAAAAAATTTCACAATTGGTATGGAAACGCAAAAGACCCCAAATAGCCAAAGCAATCTTGAGAAAGAAAAATGGAGCTGGAGGAATCTGGCTCCCTGACTTCAGACCATAATACAAAGCTACAGTAATCAAGACAGTATGGTACTGGCACAAAAACAGAAATATAGGTCAGTGGAACAGGATAGAAAGCCCAGAGATAAACCCACGCACATATGGTCACATTACCTTTGATAAAGGAGGCAAGAATATGCAGTGGAGAAAAGACAGCTCTTCAATAAGTGGTGCTGGGAAAACTGGACAGCTACATGTAAAAGAATGAAATTAGAACACTCCCTAACACCATACACAAAAATAAACTCAAGATGGATTAAAGGCCTAAATATAAGGCCAGACACTATCAAACTCTTAGAGGAAAACATAGGCAGAACACTCTGTGACATACATCACAGCAAGATCCTTTTTGCCCCACCTCCTAGAGAAATGGAAATAAAAACAAAAATAAACAAATGGGACCTAATGAAACTTCAAAGCTTTTGCACAGCAAAGGAAACCATAAACAAGACGAAAACACAACCCTCAGAATGGGAGAAAATACTTGCAAATGAAGCAACTGACAAAGGATTAATCTTCAAAATTTACAAGCATCTCATGAAGCTCAATATCAGAAAAAGAAATAACCCAATCCAAAAATGGGCAGAAGACCTAAATAGACATTTCTCCAAAGAAGATATACAGATTGCCAACAAACACATGAAAGGATGCTCAACATCACTAATCATTAGAGAAATGCAAATCAAAACTACAATGAGATATCATTTCACACTGGTCAGAATGACCATCATCAAAAAATCTACAAACAATAAATGCTGGAGAGGGTGTGGAGAAAAGGGAACCCTCTTACATTGTTGGTGGGAATGTAAATTGATACAGCCACTATGGAGAACAGTATGGAGCTTCCTTAGAAAACTCAAAATAGAACTACCATACGACCCTGCATTCCCACTACTGGGCATATACCCTGAGAAAACCATAATTCAAAGAAGAGTCATGTACCACAATGTTCATTGCAGCTCTATTTACAATAGGCAGGACATGGAAGCAACCTAAGTGTCAATCAACAGATGAATGGATAAAGAAGATGTGGCACATATATACAATGGAATATTACCCAGCCATAAAAAGAAATGAAATTGAGTTATTTGGAGTGAGGTGGATGGACCCAGAGTCTGTCATACAGAGTGAAGTAAGTCAGAAAGAGAAAGACAAATACCATATTCTAACACATATATATGGAATCTAAAAAACAAATGAAAAAATGGTCATGAAGAACCTAGGGGCAAGATGGGAATAAAGACTCAGACCTAGTAGAGGATGGACTTGAGGTTAAGGGGAAGGGGTATGGTAACCTGGGACAAAGTGAGAGAGTGACATGGACATATATACACTAACAAGTGTAAAATAGATAGCTAGTTGGGAGCAGCTGCATAGCACAGGGAGATCAGCTCGGTGCTTTGTGACCACTTAGAGGGGTGGGTTAGGGAGGTGGGAGGGAGGGAGACACAAGCGGGAAGAGATATGGGGATATATGTATATGTATAACTGATCCACTTTGTTATAAAGCAGAAACTAACACACCATTATTGTAAAGCAATTATACTGCAATAAAGATGTTAAAAAAAAAAAAAAAAGTTTATGGGTAAAGAGAAGAGGCCAGGAGGAAAGCTTCTCTATCCCCAACCCCCTGCCAGGCTTAGGTAGTCCTATAAAACGGTTGTGTTTCCTGGAAATAGTTAATAGTTAGTTCTAGAACTGAGTAGTAGCTCTATGGAAGATACTAAAGGGAAATAAAGAGTCTTACGACTGGTACTATGGGAAAGGACATGTTCATCAAAGCATGGGTTCTTTCTCAATTAGAAAACAAACATGGTTCCCAAGTGGAAATGTTTATTTCCGACCATAAGAATCAGGTCAGACAGAATTCAGAAATGAGTGAACTTATTCTGAGGTCTGGGTAGGAGGAGAAATAAGGGGATGCGTTTTAATGGTCCTCAAGATACACTTGCATTTACATCCAAAACTCCCTCTTCCAGGAACCACTGCACTGTAAGTTGCCATATTAATTCTGACTGATTATAACAATTAGATGAACCTATATTGATCATAAAAGAATATCCTACTGACAAGAGAAAAGTAAAAAATTTTTAAGGTGTCTGATTCATATTTCTTCTTCATAAAATTGTTAAATATGTCTCCTACAGTACTGAGATATAGATCAAACTGAATAATATCAGTGAAAAATATTGTTTAAACTATTAGAGTTGTAAAATTTCTTCTTTCTGCTCCTCTTTATTCTATTGTTTCACCTCAGAGATATTTGATTTTCTCTTACTTGAGCCAGGGAGAAAAGTTGGACTAGCCACTACTTTGGCCATGGGTATCAAAGTGGGAGAATAAGTGGAAGTCAGACTTGGTGAAAAAGCACCAGCACTGGCTATCTCTGAGCTCCTGCTGAGGGTTTGAACTTTGTTTCTTTAGGGATGACTACCTTTACAGTCCTAAATTCTAACCCAAGTCTCATTGTTGCTGTGCAATAGGCATAGCCTAAATGGGACATTCCTATATTTCTTTGCTGCAGAGTGACTACGTCTACAGTAAAGTATACTCATCCCATTTTATTTTCCTTCACCAAAAATGTGTGTATGTATGTATGTGTCTGTGTATATGTGTCTGTATACGTATATCCGTGCTAATATGCATGCAGACATACACACACAAAAAAACTCTGAAAAAGCTAAACAATTCTGTAATACTTCTGAAAAATAAGTTACTCTTTGCATGTTGCTCCATAATTCTGTACTTGAGTCAATTTTTTAAAAAATCAGGCTTCCTTGTGATATTCTCTCCCTTTATTTAAATTCTGTTTCATGCCCTTCAGTACATTTTTTTATAATTTTCTTCATCTAAGTCATATATCTTTCCTCAGTAAACTAAATCAATTTTTGTTCCTATTGTGCAATTTTTGTATTTGTTTGTTTCCATTTCTAAATGGTAATTGCTTGTATAAAAGGAAGCTCTTGACTTTTACTTACCTATCCAAACACATTACTGAATTATGTTATTAGTTCTATAATTCTTTTGTTGGGGTTACTTGGGTTCTTTTAATCATACAGTGTTATTTACCAATTTTGTCTTTTCTTTTCCAATGTTTATACTGCTTATTTCATTTTCTTGTCCTATGGCTTTATTATAGTTTTCTTAAATGTTACTGAATGGTAGCAATGATATTGGACATCTCTTCTTGTTACTTATTTCAATAGAAATGACTTCAGCATTTCATATTTTGACATAATGTTTACTAGTAGCTTCAGTCAAATACTTTTTTATTATAGGAGATTTCAATCTATTTCTCTCTTACTTGTATTTTTAAAATTAGAAATAGCCATTAGATTTTATTAAATTATCAGATTTACTTAACCTTACTTATATTTTTTCTTTTATTTATTCATGTAAATGAATTACGTTAGTAGAATTCCTGAAGTAGACCCATCCTTACATTGTTGGTTTACATTTTACTTTATAATTTTTACTATTTAATAAACTGATAGCTTCAAGTTGTTAATGCTATTCATTTAGAATTCTGTACCTATGTTCATAAATTAGGATTGAGCTCTACTTTTCTTTTTGCACAATATTATATTTTGGTATTAAGCATAGACTAACCTCCTAAAATCAGTTTGAAAGCTTCCCATTTTTTAATATGGTCTAGAATAGTTTGATTCATTTAGAAATTATATCTTCCTTAAACATTAGGGTGAACTGAATTTTAAAGTCATCTTTTTCATTGGTAAATCTTTAACAAACTTTTAAATTTCTTCAGTGACTATGAGGTTGCTGAAGGGTTAAACTTCTCTTGGAATTCATTTGGTAGTTTATATCCAAATGCTGTAAAAAAATCATCTATTTCATCAGCATTTTTAACTGTGTTAGCATGATGTAGGCATATTACTCGTAATTTTTAAAATATCTTTGTCTATATCTCTTTTTAAAAATTTTGCCTAATTTCCCTGTTTTCCTTTTAGCTAAGCTCTTCTAAGAGTTTTCTTATGTGTATATGTGTGTGGAGTTGTTTTTTTTGTTTGTTTTCTAACTCATTACATTTAGTGTGTTATTAATTTATATTTCCTACCTTATTTTAGTTCATTTAGTTATCCATTGTTGTAGCGTCTTAATCTGAATATTAGTTCACTTATTCTCTGTCTCTTTTGTTTAGTAATGAAAGCATTTAATTTTATAAATATTCCTCTAACTTCATCTGTATCCCATGGGTTTTTGATATATCTTTTTAGATTTATTATAAATATTTTATAATTCAGTTGTTCTTCCATCTAAGAATTATTTAGAAATTTATTCCCAAGTTATTTTCATCTTTTTATTTTTCTGTTTTTTAAATTGAAAGAAATTAAGCCTTGAAATTTATTACTGACATATAAATTCCAGACTGAGCATTATAAAACGTGCCCAGCTCATTGCTGGATTTGGTGTTTTGTCAGCTGGGAACACTAAATACCCTCACTTAACTTGATATCTGTAAAGCTCAGAGCAACATTGGGGTTCCTGTACACTTTGGCAATTGCCCCATGGCTAATTTGGCCAGTTTCCAATTCTTCAGAGAGAGACAAAGAGTTGTCTCATTGCCACCTGCTATTAACTAAATACTTAGGATTCAGTGTCCTACGGGTGACTGGGAGACATGGGAATGGATTATTGTGGCAGCCTGTGGAACCTCCTTCCCTGGGGAATTTTGAGAACAGTAAAGAACCATCTGTCTTGGGTGGTTTTAAGAGCAGCCCTGCCTAAAGGCAGGTGCATGGATTAGATGACCTGTGAAGATTGTCATCCATCCCAATGACTTCAGTGGAAAGGATGCATTTGCTGAGTTTGAAAAGGGTCCAGGAGAAACACTGATAGGTTTGGGGAGCAGATGGTCAAGAGCCTGAGGGTATTCAGCCCTTCTTGAAATTGTAGCCACTCAGTGTCACCCTGTGCCCTGAATTCAAGAATGCCATCCTCTACATGTGAACCCAGCATTCACTTATTCCACCCTTGAAAGTTATATGCATATGTTGTTCAAATTAGTATAGTTCAAATCTTTGATCATAAGCAGAATTCTTTTTTTTAGCAGGTAGCCCACCTGATCCATATCTATAAATTCAAATGCTGTTGAGTCTGATTCTTCTCATTAAGCCAGATCATGATGCAGTGACCACTGACCTTGACATTTCTAACCTTGTTCCTCAGAGGTTAGTGTGTGTTTGTTTCAGAGAGTTAAATGGTCTGATTAATCTTTCAGCAGAGCTGCCCTAAGCATATCAACAATAAAGATATTATAGGTACAAAGGCAAAATGCTTAAATGAATTAACCAAGTTAAATCACCTTACTTGTGATCCAATTTTCATTGTATGTAATGTCCTAATATATTTTAAAGTCATAGAGGAAGAGAAATGCCCCCAAATCTTTTCAGAATGATATGTCAGACATAAGGAGTTATAAACCAACTATGGCCAGTTTGCAAAGGTGGACATGGGATAGGCCAACTGATTCATTTAACCATTCTAGCAGAGTTAGAGGGATTCTGATTTAGGGTACCCGCTAGCCTTGCATGCATGAGTGAAATTAGGAGAGGTAGACAGGACCTGTCACAAACGTCTCCTGAAAGTTTAAACTACTTTAAAAATAAGGTTTATGGCTTATCCAAAGAATAGTGCTTTTGGAAAAACAAAAAGTTCCTTAACTCATACTATCTGCTCAATCCAGATGAATTAAAGAATTCAATGTTTAAAAACTAACAACAATTTAAAAATAACCTCTGGTGAAATGTAATCAGATCTGAATTGATCTGATCTAGTATTGAGAAAGGATGTTCTTTATGCTTTATGCTTATAAAGCAATAAGGACAATAACAAAAGATATCAGCAATAGATTTGAGAAAAAATTTAAAGTATTTATAAATGTCAGAGATTAAAATTAAGAAAAAATAAATGGGAATTATATTTGCAATAAATATGATAATAAATATTTATTATATATGATATGAAAACTTTTACACAGTTGGAGAAATCCCAATAGGGAAACACAAAGGCTGTAAACAATTCTTAACAGAATAAGTACAGTGGATGATTAACTTAAATTTTATTCTCACTAAAATGAAACGAAAATTAAAGCAACTGAAGTCTAGTTTTTCATATGAAATTAGCAAAAATTTAGGGAAAAAAACTACTCTCATCTGCAGCTGGTGGGAGTATAAATTAGCCCAGTAGTTCTGGAAAATTATTTGGCAATATTCTTCAAGAACTTTAAATGTTTCATATTTCTCAATCCGAATAGATGATAGGCAGGCAGACAGGGAGAGAGATGCACATATAAACACACATATCATCTATCTATCCCAAGGAAATAGAAAGTTGAACAAAATCTATTTACAAAAATGTTCACTGAGGAATAATTTATAATGAGAAATTGAAAGTTTAAATGACCAAAAGTAGGGGACCTGTTTTATAAAATATTGTAGATCCCAAATGAGGCGATATTAAAATACTGTATTTGAAGAATTTATTATATTTAGGAAAATGCTCTTCTGTGGGAGGGGGAATGGTTTAAACTTGTGTATTTAGTATGATCAAACGTAAGTTAAAAATACGTGTAGAAGTTCTTTAAGGAAACACGTTAAGGGCTTCCCTGGTGGCGCAGTGGTTGAGAGTCCTCCTGCCGATGCAGGGGACACGGTGCCCCGGTCCGGGAGGATCCCACATGCCGCGGAGCGGCTGGGCCCGTGAGCCATGGCCGCTGAGCCTGCGCGTCCGGAGCCTGTGCTCCGCAACGGGAGAGGCCACAACAGTGAGAGGCCCGCATACCGCAAAAAAAAAAAAAAAAAAACACATTAAAATGTAAACAGACTAGTTCTCACTAATCAGATCGTATGATTATTACTTTCTTCATAATTTTCCTTAATTTTCAAAGTAACTACAATGAACATGTGCTATTTTTGTAATCATAAAATACATTTAAAGAAGAGAAATAGAACTAACTAGCAAAATAAGAATGTAAGAAAGAACAAGTAAATTAAGTTGTGAGTGAGATAGTGAAGAGAGTTCTAGATTGGAAGTGGGGGGACCTGGATTCTAGAATCCAGAGAGATTTGTTGAGATTGTCTCTTTTGGCTCAAAGATTCTATGAGCCAGTGTTTTACGCAAGAGCCCTTCCCTGTATACCCATGGGCCTGCCAACCCTGGCAGACAGTAAGACTAAATTTCCTGTGGATGAATTTCCGAACTCCTTCCCACTGATCATCCTTTTTCACTCTTCTGGAAGAGAACTAAGAAATTACTGGTGCCAGTTGTCCCCTTCCCAGTTGACATCAGCTTTGAGATGGGGAAAGCATATATTCAGTAATATCTGTGCTCTTAGGCAGTTCTAGACCCTCACACCACTTCAACATCAGAGTGATTTTTTGGCTGGCGTTGGCTGTGGTTTGTTGCTGAATATACCCATTGTGGATTTTGAGATGTCTACCAGCCTTAGGAGATGTGGCAGTGCCCTCTAAGTATGGGACTAAGGAAGTGTAAATCCACCTTTTCCGACCCTGCGATTCAGATTGAAATTGTAGTCATCATGTCCAAGAAACCTTTAGTTTAGAATGGTCTGCAGTTCAGCCTTCACTTTACCTCTTTCTTAGCTCCAACCTACCTTATTCTACGATGTGGCCTATTCCACATCTTGTGGCAACCTGTTCTCATTTGCTGTTTGTTTTTACTTTTTTTGTGTGTGTGTGGTATGTGGGCCTCTCACTGTTATGGTCTCTCCCGTTGTGGAGCACATGCTCCGGACGTGCAGGCTCAGCGGCCATGGCTCACGGGCCTAGCCGCTCCGCGGCATGTGGGATCTTCCCGGACCGGGGCACGAACCCGTGTCCCCTGCATCAGCAGGTGGACTTTAAACCACTGCGCCACCAGGGAAGCCCCTTGCTGTTTGTTTTTTAAAAAATTCCAGAGATAAATTGAAATATCTTGTCTGTTGTAACCTTCCTACCCAACGTACATTCTCTTTTTCTTCCCCTTCTCACCTCCCCCACTTTTTGCTGTTATTATTTTTGGTACCTGTATGCTTTTATTTCAGTAGAGTCAGGGACTGCATTTTTGTTCTTAGTCCCACATCTTGATCTGTTTATAAGGAAATTAAATTTCATAACAAACAAGCTCTCAGCAGTGTTATTCCAAATGAGGATCAGTCCCGCAGGGTATCCACAGACTCTTTGGCAATAACAGTAACAGTAAAGATGGTATTTATAGATGCGCTAGGTGCTTTGCAAAGCTCTTTTTATGCATTGACATGTAATTCCCACAGCAGCTCTGCTTAAGTAGGTATGATTATACCTTTTGAAACATATTGAATAATAATATTATTATATAATAAAACATTATATGTGCTTCACCAGGGGAGGAAACTTATGTCCAGATAGGTTAGGTGACTTGCCCAAGGACACACACCAGTAAGTGACAAAGCCAGGTCTTAAAGGCAGATAATATGACTTCAGAAACCTTGCTCCTGAGTGCTCCTTTCTAAATATAGTAATGAGACTGAGACCATCTGGAGAATTTTAGTCTACCCTAGTGGTGAGTTTAAAGCTCTCTATTTTACTGTGGTGCTTTATATAAGTACGAGGGATTCCCATTTCCAAACATAGTCACTTGATAGCATGTGGGCTGCTTTTAATCACAAATGTAAATAGTTTCTTTGTTGATAACACAAGTTTTCTGGTGTCCCCTAACTCTTAACTTTGAACATTTAATTGGATCCCTGGTGCTGTGTCTATTTGACTTTTGATATGAAAGTTATATTCATTTTATTCCTTCATTTGGCAATATCAAGACATAATTCCTATAAACCAAGGAGCAATGTACCTTTCAACTCTCACCGTGAGAACATTAACTGGCCTAAATATCAAACTCCTTTCTTGCAAAGACTTGCTGTCCTGATTGTTTAAAAAATTCTCTTAAAAATGGGGGCTTACCACTGTATATACTTATTTGAAGTCTTTCTATCAGGCATAGGCTGGGATCCCATGGAGTACATAAATAAATGTTTTTGCTGTAAAGGTTCTCAAGATCTTATCGTGGGGATCAGTCAACTATATAAATCCCTGTAATACAAACTGAATTAATATGATTGCCTGAAAAGAGCCAAAATTTCTACAATAATATGAAGAAGGGAGATGTTATAGATACTTCGGGAGTATAAAGAAAGGGTTCCTGAATGACCCAACAGAAAAATGGGTCAAAGTTTTAAACAGGCAATTCATAGCAGGGGAATATTGCAGTATTTATTAGAAAGAGAGAAGGAAAGGACTGGTTTCTTGTCACTTCTGTCAGAAGGCAGCATTTGAGACAGGCTTTGGATAATTATTTATACTTGTGATTGGTGAAAAGGGGTTGCAGGGCATGAAGAAGGTAGGAATAACTTCAGCAAAGACATAGAGGTTGGAAAACATGGAGCAATTGGGAAAAAGAAGTCAGGAGGGAAACATGTAATTCTCTGTAATGTTGAAGGATCTATGCTGGTTCTTAGGAAGTTGTATAGGGATAACTTTCTATATTCCTATAATGGAGGACTTTCCATTTCAAATGGTGTGTCGTTGCATGATTCTTTAGAAGATGAATTCTGGGAAACTGGGGATGGGGTGATAAGATAAATCCAGAAGTTCCTGAAAATCTGTTCCCATCTGATAGAAGAGCCTTGTAACTGGAGATGGGAGTTAGTTACTTCAGGGTCACAAATATTCTTGATAAACCAGGTTGACGTGGATGTAACAGTGTTATCTATCTATAAGCCTACTGAAGACCGGAATTTTTGATAGTCCTTTGAGTTGCCATCATCATATCTTTATCTCCTGCTAAAGACCAGAATTGGGAGTAATCCCTTACTCTTGCTTGATAAAACAGTTTGACTGACAACGGTGCCTTTTTATAACAATCTCTGAAAGTTGCTTCTTAGGTCCTCACATGTATCTCACATTTCATAAAGGTAAATGATCAACGATTATCATTCAATGGCCATCATTGTCTCGAATTTGTTGATACTAAAAAGTAATAAAAAATTTGCCTTTTGCTTCTCAGTCTGAACGCCCACAGAACTCTGCAAGGGTGTTATCTATGTCCATCCAGGGCCAAAATGTATTTCCATATGTACTAACAGACTCTGGAAGGTGATTTCCTCCAGGTTGTCAATAGAGAGCTAATGTAGATGTTAACTCAGGCATCATCAAGCCAATTTGTTTACTAAATGTTGTTTTTGCAATAGGGACTATGGTACCTAATGGGCTATGAGCCTTAATTTGCTCATAATAATAGCAATGAGTAATGGATCTACCAGCGGACTTCCGAGTGTACTCTTGCATTTTAGGAAGAAAAAAGTAATATAGTAACATATTTTATGCTCTGCTACATTCATATTTTCTATTAAAGCGTACTTATCTAAGTCCAATATCTGACATCAATTTTAATAAGGAGAAATTACATTTAATTGTGTCTCTATCCTTTCACATTAATCCATTATGAATATTTTATTCCACAGAGTTAGAAAAATTGCATTCACTTATTAGTGAAAAATATTCCTTTATAAGAAGTGCTTCATACTTCAGGCCCTTTAAATATTTCAGGCACAATAAATGGTAAGAAATGAAAAATAAGCCTGAATTCATAGGGTAAGGACCATTTAGAAGTCTTTTGTCTTCAGATTTTGATCATATAAACTTATTTGATATGCTCAGCAGGTTGTAAAATTCATATCTCTATATAGTGATGCATAAGAAATGGCTTCATCGTAATGAAATACTTTTAAATTTGAATCTGTGAGTTGCAAAATGATTATCATCCTTCCCACACCAGGAAAAAAAAAAGTGTGTAGTTTTGTCTGTTTAACATCAAAAAACAGGTATTAATTCGATCTCTTGACAGAATGTAAAATCTCTGTGCTGATCATCTACCTCTTCTCAGTTTCCATGACCATACACTATTTTTTTTTTTTTAGCAAATAAAACAATTTGAGGGACAATAGTAATATATTTGATAAAATATGTACAAATGTTCTTCTGGAGAGGAAAACAAATAAAAAGGCATTAGTATGTTTCACTGGTATGAACCATCAAAAACAATCAAAATAGTAGTTTTTAGTATCCTTATAGAGGAAATTAGTAAAGGAAGTGTGATGCTTTCCTAAACATGCTATTTAAACAAAAAACCTTGAAATTTCGTGGCAAAATTTTATGGAAAAGAAATATAATAGAACCTTCTTCAATGCGTTTGGGTCCGCTGAGCTAATCAAAATGCACTTCGAATTGGGGAATCCCGATTGAGAAAAAGAGAGAAAGATTATATAATTTAATTTTAATATTTTTACCTTTATACCTATCCTTGTACCAGTACTCCTGTCTTAATTACTGTACCTTTAGGTCAAATCTTGGTATCAGATAACATAAGTCCTCCAACTGCGTTCTTTTTAAAAATTATTTGGACTATTTTGCATTCTTCGCATTTCCATGTAAAATTTACAATCAGTTTACCAATTTGTGCCAATAAAATTGGGGAGAAATGACACCTTAACTTGTCTTCCAATACATGAACATGGCATATTTCTCTCTTTATTTAGATCTTCTTTAATTTCTCTCAGCAGTGTCTTATGGTTCTCATTGTAAAGGTCTTACACATGTTTTGGGTCATAGACCTAAATGTCAAAGCTAAATTATAAGACTTTTACAAGAAAACATAGAAGATCTTTATGATGTTTGGGGAAGAAAAGATTTCCTAGAGAAGGTATAAAAAAAAAAAAAAACCCACAAGCCAAATGAAAAAAAAACCACAATAAATTGTATTTTATAAAAATTTTAAAACTTTGGCTTTTCAAAAACCCCATTTTAAAAATGAAATGAATTTCCAGTCCAAGATTGCAATGTAGGAAGACCCTGAACTCACCTTCTCCCACAGACACACTAAATCTATACCTGCATATAGAGCAGTTCCTCCTGAAGAAGAACTGAGAGCTGATTGAGTGGCTTCCGCACAACAAATGATAGAGGGACCACATAGAGAAGGGTAGGACAGATAAGAGATACAGTACTGACAGGAACCCCACCCTCGATGCAGAAACCTGCAGTGGAAAGGGACATCACTGAGGGGCCTGCACACAGACTCACCCACTCTGAAGCACAGTGAAAAAGGAGCAGTTTAAAGGATACCTAGAGTATACGGGAAAAAAATCCATTTGCTAGCCCCAATGCATCTGCCAAATGGTCAGGAAACTGCTGGAACTCTCTGGTGTCAGAGGAGCCAGAGAGTGCCATTTTTTGCATTCCCCTTCCACCTTATAGTATTGCAGGAACATGGTTCAGGTGCTCTAGCCTATCTGCTAAGGTCACCCAGCGTGCCCCAAGTCCTAGGATAACCAAGGCAATCTACAGATTCAGTGCAATCCCTATCAAAATACCCATGGCATTTTTCACAGAATTAGAACAAAAAATCTTAAAATTTGTATGGAAGCACAAAAGGCCCCAAATAGTCAAAGCAATTTTGAGAAAGAAGCTGGAGTTATCACGCTCCCTCATTTCAAACTATACTACAAAGCAAAGGTAATCAAAACAGAATGATATTGGACAAAAACTGACACATAGATCAATGGAACAGAAGAGAGCCCATAAATAAACCCACACTTACATGGTCAATTAATCTATGGAAAGGAGGCAAGAATATAACAATGGGGAAGACAGTCTCTTCAAGAAATGTTTTTGGAGAAACTGGGCAGCTACTTGCAAAAAAATGAAACTAGACTACTTTCATATACCATATACAAAAAGAAACTTAAAATGGATTAAAGACTTAAATATAAGACCTGAAACCATAAAACTCTTGGAAAAAAACATAGATAATGCACTCTTTGACATTGGTCTTAGCAGTATTTGGGCGGGGAGGGTGGGTGGGGAATCTGTTTCCTCAGTCAAGGGCAAAAAAGCAAAAATAAACAAATGGGACTGCATCAAATTAAAAATGTTTGCACAGTGAAGGAAACCATCAACAAAATGAAAAGCAATTTGAATAGGAGAATATATTTGTAAATGATATTCTTAATATCCAAAATGTATAAGGAACTCATACAATTTAATATCAAAAAAAAAATCTGATGGAAAAATGGGCGGTGGATATGAATAGACATTTTTTCCAAAGAAGAAATACACATGGCCAATGGGCACATGAAAATATGTTCAGCATCACTAATCATCAGGGAAATGCAAATCAAAACCACAGTGAGAGATATCACCTCATACCTCTCAGAATGGCTATTATCAAAAAGACAAGAAATAATAAGTGTTGACAAGGATGTGGAGAAAAGGGAACCCTAGAGGACTGTTGGTGAGAACTTATATTAGAACAGCCATTTATGGGGAAAACTATGGAGTTTCCTCAAAAAATTAAAAATAGAACTACTGTACAATCCAGTGATTCCACTTCTGGGTATTTATCCATAGAAAACAAAAACACTAATTCAAAAAGAAATATACACCCTAATTGAAGTATTATTTACAGTAGCCAAGATATGGAAGCAACCTATGTGCATCCACAGATGAATGGATAAAAAAGAATGGAATATTATTCAGCCATAAAAAGAGGGAAAGCTTGCCATTTACAATGGCATGGATGGACCTAGAGGGTATTATGCTGAGTGAAATAAGTCAGAAAGAGAAAGACAAATACCATCTGATTTTACCCTCCTTCCCTCTTACGACCATCAGTATATTTTTGGTGGTGAGCATGCTGTAGGGGATACAGATGTAAAAATATAAGGTTGTACACATGAAATTTACGTAATTTTGTAAACTAGTGTTACCTCAGTAAATTTTTAATGAAATGACACACCATATATTGGGAGAAAATAAGTGCAATATATACGTATCTGACAAAGCACTTGTGTCCAAAATATAGAAAGAACTCTTACTACTCGAAGGCAAACAATTCAATTTAAAAATTGGCAAAATATTTGAACACACTTATTGAAATAAAATATACAAAACCAATAAGCAAATTAAAAATGTTCCAAACCTTTAGTCTTCAGAGAAGTACAAATTGTGAGGTACCTCTACAAATTGATTAGAATAACTGAGATTTAAAGGAATGACATTACAAAGTGTTAACTAGTAGACGGAGCAACTAGAACTCTCATACATTGCTGGTGAGGATGTAAAATGGTACAACCACTTTGGAAAACACTTCGGTAGTGTCTTAAAGAAATAAAACACATATTTATCATATGACCCAGCATTTTTCCTCCCATATGTTGACCCAAGGGAAATGAAAACATTTATCCATACAAAGACTTGTACATAAAAATTCATAACAGCTTTATTTGCAATGGCCCAACACTGGAAACAACTCAAATGCCCATCAACAGGTCAAAGAACAAATTGTGCTATATATTTAGAATGGAATGCTACCCATCATTAATAAAAAAGTGAACTACCAATAAGTACAACGTGGGAAAACCTCACAAACTTTATGCTGAGCGAAATGAGCCAGACCTCTTCCCCTGCCAAAAGAAGTATGTACTATATAATTCAATTTGTATGAAATCATAGAAAAGACAAATTTATAGTGACAGAGAACAGTCAGTGGATTTCTGAAGCTGGGGGAGAGGACTGACTCTAATGGGACACAAGGGAACTTTTCAGGGTAATCAAAATGTTTTAGGACTTGATTATGGTGATAGGTTACAAGGGCCGATGAATTTCTTAAAATTTATCAAAATGCACACTTAAAATGTGTTCACTTGTTACATGTAAATTATACGTCAATAAAGTTTATTTTAATAAATAAATAAAATGCATATTTCACCTTTTTTTTGAAATATGCACAAGACATATTTGAGTGAGGGCTGCCAGCTTTGTGTCTGTTGTGTCATTGTGCATAATGTCATGATGTGTCCCCGAAAATTTCCAACCTGGTTGGAAATTGTCAGAGAGCACGAATTTAAAAACACTTGTGAAATAATGTGAGTGCAGAATCCTTTACAATTTTTAAGCTTTTTTTCCTAATATTTTAAAGTTGCTTATCCATACTTACTGAATAATTTATTTTTTTTTTTTCCTAAGTGAAATATCTCTCTGGAACTTTTCCAAAACATTGTATTTAGATGTTATTTTAAAAAATTAAAACATTTTCACTTTTTTGCTAACATACATAATAGTTCATTAAATAGCTTAATTGCAATAACAAGTTCAAATGGTATGAGTAGGTTTAGGATCAAATCCAGCTGACTGTGGTAGCAGGTTGGAGCATGAGTCAGGCTGTGCTCATGGCGGTGTTCACTGGTTGTGCAAAAAGACACACGACTGAGTGGCCACTGGGATGGAAACTGAAGATTGCTAGTTTGTCACACAGTGCCTGACGTATAGTATATGCTCAATATCTGCTTAATTTGAATGTTTACCTTCTATATTATATATCATGAGTCTCAAGGATTTGATAGTAAGTGCTCAATAAGTGTTGAATTATTTTCAATCTTACATGGAATTACATGAATTAAGCCTCTATTCATTTTAGAATTTAGGGCAATTCTATATTAAAAATTGCATTTGGGATGTGCGTTCCACAAGGGCGTATCTGCATTACTGCTTTATCAACTATGTTGGCCCATAGTAGGTACTCAGTAAACATTTTGTGAAAGCATAATTTTAATGAGTCTTCTGTCTTCTCAGGAGTCTTTTGAACAAGAACGGGTCTAAAACTGATCTCTAATACCTTCCTCCAACTTTTTAAGTTGGAGAGTTTCTCGTGCAAACTTCTTTAACTTAGGAAATTCCTAAAAACTTATTCTGAGGAAGCTGATGGTATAGAGATAAAACTGATAAAGGGGCTCTAGTCATCATCACTCCCCTCCAGTCTTCTTTCTTTTCTCAGGATCTGACATAGCTGAATCCTCAGAACCCTTAAGGTTCTTCGGAGCACACTTTAAAAATATCTAATTCTGGTTCACACTTTATGAAACAGGTATCTGAGGCCCACGGTGGTTAAATGACCTAAGGTCACATAGCTGTGTATGTATGGTAAAACCAACCCATAAGCCCATGTCTTCTGACTTTTATGCTAATATTTTTAAACTGCCTTTCTGTTTCAGTTTTGCTGTATCCCATGGATAACATCTTAAACATTTATATTTATTTAAACATTTTTCTTTAATAGAGATCTTCCCTTTTCTTTAAGATACACCATCGCTTCCAATTGTACCACCTGGACCAAGCTAACTTATTCCTCGGTGTCTACACCTTTCAAATATCTATAGACCATCATCGTGGCACTCCTTAGTCATCCTTCGGCCTCGTTATGTGTACATATATAGCTCCTCTAATCTTTCTGTACAAGTCAGTGTCTCTAGTCTCTTCATCATTTGTACCATTCTTCTCTCTAGTGCCTCTAAGAGAACAGTTTGAGGATATTCCAGATGGGAAAAAGTAACCCCAACATGTTGTAACAAGGGGCAGAAAAACACTCTGAATAGATGAAAGGAACAATCTATAGGTTAATTAGTAGTATGGCCACAAATATGTGCACAGTTTTGTTTCAGAAATAAAGCAAGCTGTATTTGTTGTAACTATCTCTTCTTTGAACTTAACAGAATGCTGATAATGCCAGGCTGTGTTTACAGTCCGCATTTTTGCTAAAGACCTTCAACTTTGCACTCCCCTTGTGTGGTATCTCTTGCCCAAGACAGAACTACAGATAAAAGCACATAAGCACGAGCCGATGCAGCAACCCATTACTGAGCTTATCTGTTTTTGTGCAGTTTCTGTGGATCTACTTGGTTTCTGGGAGCTCCCTATAAGCCTTAGTAAGGAAGAGCCCTTTACTTATCTCACAAGATAGGAGGCACTTGGGTATTAGTCATCCTGTAAAAATTAAATGTTTACCAAATATGATAATCTAAAAATGGAAACTACATTAGCACAAGAGGAATCACCAGAAATACTCTGCTGACATAAATAGAACATGCCTATTGCCTGGTGTTCTTGTGTTTTTCTTTTTTTTCTTTTTTTTGAGTTCATAACTTTTGTAGTTTTTCAACAAATTTGGGGTCTTGAAAAGCTGTCCAAAGATTATTATTGAGCTTATTCTCCTTACACTCAGGCAGACTTAATCTAACTTCAGTTTGCATATTCATCTTATACAATGTATCTTAGAATGAAAAACTGAAGACTGGGAAGGTGCTTAGAAAAACACTTGACAGCTGATTCAGTGTATTCATTTTATAACAGGAGATAGAAAGTATATGTCCAGCCCAGTTACATTAAGGAAATGTTCCATATTTTTCTCAAACTCTCGTATGGTCCAGAAAGTGTTCTTTCAATCCCAACCAGATCCTTCCTGTAGAACTTGCTGTGCCTTTCTTGTGCTGCTCTCCCGTGATCTCACAGGACCATAAGCTTCTGCAAGGTAGAAATGTGATTTCTTCCTCTGTTCTTTTTATAAAACATTGCACTGCACCTCAGAAATGATGATAGCCAGTGGAATTTATTAGAATGGAATTTAAACTTTTCTACCTTTAAACTCAGTGATAGTGCTATTCCGGAGGTGGCAAAGAAGGGTGACTATTTATTTCCTCTCTCACTTAAAGCCAGGTTGTGAAGGGACTTATTCTCTGAATGAAAGAGGAGAGGGGAAAAGTAGGAACCTTCTCGTGTTTTATTCAGATGTTAACAAAGAAAATTGAGAAGTGTGTTTCCTTAAAATTGACACCATTTTTATCCCAAACATTTTGGTAAGTGATAGCAGACAACCGTGCAAGCTTTTTGAGAGAGAGGAATTTTTCCAGGAGCATAGTCCCGGTGGGAAGTATTACCTAAAAGCAATCCGCTAATCGCTTTCAATCTTGCATATTTTCACATACTGTGTGCATACATACATGTATTAATAACTGTTCCCAAGACGTCAGTTCAGCGCTCAGAGAGCTCAGTGTTGCTATGCAAGTGCCAGAGATGGAATCCATGCCGACTGCAGTTTAGCAACGAGGATTTTACAGACACGCAAGGGCGAAGATGGCCTGAGGTCTAAGACTTCACGCCTGGGTGTCCCTCTGAGTTCTGATGTAGCATCATGTGTCAAATATTCACGGCATCCATCTGCCCACTCCACTACGAAGATAAATGGCACTGCCAGCATTTCCAAAAAGCTTAGCTCCTCACAATGTCTCCACTCACATCCAGTACTGCATTCCATCTTGTAGCTTTTGCATAGGAATTCCTTAGAATGTGGTCTCTGGATGCAAGTCCCAGATACATAAATATTTTCTGCTCTGTTGTGCATGTGATTTGTATTAATATTCATAACAAAATTTATTTTACAGTGATATGTTTTGAAGGAATTCCTTACCTCTTCTTGTCACTTATAATTTAGTATATATATATTCCTCCCAGTAACACTTTGAGTCACCTAGTTACTTGCCCAAAGTCACAGATATGGTAGTTCTAGGACTAGAACCCAGTTCTTCTAACCACAAATCTGCCACTTATTTCACTCAAGTGGTTCTTAGTCTTTAAAACAAATAATAATAAATAACAAAATAAAACTGGAAACCTATCAAGTGAATATTGAATGTAACTCAAATGTACAAACCAAATTGATTCAGACCAGCTATGGTCAAACAGAAACCCGAACCTGGCCTTCTTTGGTCCGAAGGTTCCTCTGCAGGACCCAGTACCCCACATCCTGCTGCCTTTTTTTCCATTTTCAGAGCATACAGATGTACAAATCCAAAGTATACCAGGTGTTTCAGACAGAAATGGAATGATTGTGCTGCTTCAGAGGGTAATGGCGTTAACCTTGTTCTGGAATCATGTAGGAGTCATCCTGTGGACTGCAGTCCCCACACAGTACTTTGATGTATTGATACAGTGAAACTTTACCTTATGCTCAGGCCACAGCGCCTGCTAGTGGAAAGAAACAAACAGCTGAGGCAGCACACTGGGAGATAGTTTTGTGCAGCTGAAAGCACACTGTACTGAGAGCCTGAAGGCCTGAATTCAGGTCTCACTTGCTGTTGGCTTGCTGTAGGATCGTAATCTAGGCGCTGCCTCTGCCTGAGCCTTTGCTTTTTCATCTGTAAATGAGGTTGCACTGGATGGTTTCCAAGTTTTCACACGCTCTTACATTTTAGGACTTTTAAAATCCTCTAACAATGGGTTATGGGCATTTCAGCACTAAGTAGAGAATCCAAAACCCAAGTAAGACTAATTGGCTTCCCTGGGACGTGTCAGGTGAGACTATCACCCACCTCTGGGTCCAGCACCATGCAAGCAGGTAACGTGGTCCAGCTCAAAGATCAGTAGCCTTGGGGTCAGATGAACTGAGCTTGAATTCCAACTCTATTATCTACCTTTCAAGTCATGCATGTGAGTTATTCCTAGCTAACTCAGTTGTTAAAAGAGGATAATTGTCTTATCTGGCTTTTAGTTTTTGTAAGGTTCAAATGAGAACATGGAAATGATGAAGTTTTATGTGAATTTGCAGGGTTACTCTCATTCTTCATATATCAGAAAGCTAAAAGAAGTAGTGTTAATTATAGCTTTCATGTTGCTCTTTTTGGTAGCGTCGGGTAAGAAAGCACATTTACTATTATAAGGCAATATATAAGTATAAGGAGTGCTTGTTAATATTATAAGGAGAAGATTATGGCTATCGTTAGGCATTGAAATACAGTAGCTTCGGGAACACCCAGCGTTAGGTTTGCTCTTAAATAACCAAAATACATTCGGAGATTTCCCATCAATAAAACTAAAAGTAACATGGCAAACAAAGTTTTTTTCAGCTTTGAGTGGAGGCTGAGGGAAATGCACATTCCCATGAGGGATACCCTAGAGCACATTTTAATCATAAGTCAAAAATAAACGTTGCAGTAGCAGTTTTAACTGTACTAGTAAACACTGATTTTTTTTTTCCGTTAACAGATCAATCATGAAATAAATTTTAAATATAGAAGAATAGATTAAAAATTAAGAGTCGGGATATGAAAATGCCCGCGTGTAAAAATTAAAGTGAAAAGAAATCTTGCTTCAGCCAAAACAGATGCTAATATTCCTGTTAGGAATGTTGTAAGGTTTATGCAAGCTTACATCTGCCAGGCCAGATGTTTTTAAGAATTTTGGAATTCTAAAGTCAAAAGCCAGGTTAAAGGACTAGTTAAGTGGGCTTTAAGGCCAGACCGACTGGTCCCCAATTCCAGCTTCAGTAGTTAACTCTGTGGCCTTGGGCAAGCTACCTAATCTCTCTAGGCTGCCATTTCTTACACTATAATGAACATAATGAGAGGACTACGTCATCAGGTTGTTGGAAGAATTACTTGAGATAATATATTTAAATACTTAAAACAGTGCTTGGCACATAATAAGTGCTGAATAAATCTTGATTATCATCACTCTGGAGTCCACAGATTTTTTCAAGATTGGGATTGAATTTCGAGCACTGAATTCTATTAATACCATACTGGTAAATATAAATCTTACGTAACTGCCTCATAGATGCAGCGTCCTCTTACCCGCTCATGGACCACCATCTCTGGTCCTAGTCATAATGAGCTCTTCGTTTTGAGGTTTTCCTCTACCTCCTTAGTTGGAGGGGGAAATAAGCAGGGACTGTACTAGGCACGTAGCTGTTCCCGTCATTGAACTTGGTGACCAGGTAGTCAAGGCAGTCATCGTCATGACTTTTTTTATTATTATTATTGAAGTTTAGTCGATTTACAGTGTTGTGTTAATTTCTGCTGTACAGCAAAGTGATTCAGTTATACATATATATATATATGTATATACATTTTTTTTTCCTTAATATTTGGTTTATTCCCCTTTTCTCAGTATATATTCACTGAAATGATCCCTTTAGGCAAGGACTGAGGGAATCTTTACAGTATATTTACAGTATATATATATATATTTTTTAAACATCTTTATTGGAGTATAATTGCTTTACAATGGTATGTTAGTTTCAGCTTCACAACAAAATGAATCAGTTATATATATACATATGTTCCCATATCTCTTCCCGCTTGCGTCTCCCTCCCTCCCACCCTCCCTATCCCACCCCTCCAGGCGGTCACAAAGCACCGAGCTGATCTCCCTGTGCTATGCGACTGCTTCCCACTAGCTATCTACCTTACGTTTGGTAGTGTATATATGTCCATGCCTCTTTATCGCTTTGTCACCGTTTACCCTTCCCCCTCCCCATAGCCTCAAGTCCATTCTCTAGTAAGTCTGTGTCTTTATTCCTGTTTCACCCCTAGGTTTTTCATGACATTTTTTTTTTTTAATTCCATATATATGTGTTAGCATACGGTATTTGTCTCTCTCTTTCTGACTTACTTCACTCTGTATGACAGACTCTAGGTCTATCCACCTCATTACAAATAGCTCAATTTCGTCTCTTTTTATGGCTGAGTAATATTCCATTGTATATATGTGCCACATCTTCTTTATCCATTCATCCGATGATGGACACTTAGGTTGTTTGCATCTCTGGGCTATTGTAAATAGAGCTGCAATGAACATTTTGGTACATGACACTTTTTGAATTATGGTTTTCTCAGGGTATATGCCCAGTAGTGGGATTGCTGGGTCATATGGTAGTTCTATTTGTAGCTTTTTAAGGAACCTCCAAACTGTTCTCCACAGTGGCTGTATCAATTTACATTCCTGCCAACAGTGTAAGAGGGTTCCCTTTTCTCCACACCCTCTCCAGCATTTATTGTTTCTAGATTTTTTGATGATGGCCATTCTGACTGGTGTGAGATGATATCTCATTGTAGTTTTGATTTGCATTTCTCTAATGATTAGTGATGTTGAGCATTCTTTCATGTGTTTGTTGGCACTCTGTATATCTTCTTTGGAGAAATGTCTGTTTAGGTCTTCAGCCCATTTTTGGATTGGGTTGTTTGTTTTTTTGTTATTAAGCTGCATGAGCTGCTTATAAATTTTGGAGATTAATCCTTTGTCAGTTGCTTCATTTGCAAATATTTTCTCCCATTCTGAGGGTTGTCTTTTGGTCTTCTTTATGGTTTCCTTTGCTGCGCAAAAGCTTTTAAGTTTCATTAGTTCCCATTTGTTTACTTTTGTTTTTATTTCCATTTCTCTAGGAGGTGGGCCAAAAAGGACCTTGCTGTGATTTATGTCATAGAGTGTTCTGCCTATGTTTTCCTCTAAGAGTTTGATAGTGTCTGGCCTTATATTTAGGTCTTTAATCCATTTTGAGCTTATTTTTGTGTATGGTGTTAGGGAGTGATCTAAGCTCATACTTTTACATGTAGCTGTCCAGTTTTCCCAGCACCACTTATTGAATAGGCTGTCCTTTCTCCACTGTACATTTCTGCCTCCTTTGTCAAAGATAAGGTGACCATATGTGCGTGGGTTTATCTCTGGGCTTTCTATCCTGTTCCATTGATCTATATTTCTGTTTTTGTGCCAGTACCATACTGTCTTGATTACTGTAGCTTTGTAGTATAGTCTGAAGTCAGGAAGCCTGATTCCTCCAGCTCCATTTTTCGTTCTCAAGATTGCTTTGGCTATTCGGGGTCTTTTGTGTTTCCATACAAATTGTGAAATTTTTTGTTCTAGTTCTGTGAAAAATGCCAGTGGTAGTTTCACAGGGATTGCATTGAATCTGTAGATTGCTTTGGGTAGTAGAGTCATTTTCACAATGTTGATTCTTCCAATCCAAGAACATGGTATATCTCTCCATCTATTTGTATCATCTTTAATTTCTTTCATCGGTGTCTTATAATTTTCTGCATACAGGTCTTTTGTCTCCTTAGGTAGGTTTATTCCTAGGTATTTTATTCTTTTTGTTGCAGTGGTAAATGGGAGTGTTTTCTTGATTTCACTTTCAGATTTGTCATCCTTAGTGTTTAGGAATGCCAGAGATTTCTGTGCATTAATTTTGTATCCTGCTACTTTACCAAATTCATTGATTAGCTCTAGTAGTTTTCTGGTAGCATCTTTAGGATTCTCTATGTATAGTATCATGTCATCTGCAAACAGTGACAGCTTTACTTCTTCTTTTCCGATTTGGATTCCTTTTATTTCCTTTTCTTCTCTGATTGCTGTGGCTAAAACTTCCAAAACTATGTTGAATAAGAGTGGTGAGAGTGGGCAACCTTGTCTTGTTCCTGATCTTAGTGGAAATGCTTTCAGTTTTTCACCATTGAGGATGATGTTGGCTGTGGGTTTGTCATATATGGCCTTTATTATGTTGAGGAAAGTTCCCTCTATGCCTACTTTCTGCAGGGTTTTTATCATAAATGGGTGTTGAATTTTGACAAAAGCTTTCTCTGCATCTATTGAGATGATCATATGGTTTTTCTCCTTCAATTTGTTAATATGGTGTATCACGTTGATTTGATTGATATTGAAGAATCCTTGCATTCCTGGAATAAACCCCACTTGATCATGGTGTATGATCCGTTTAATGTGCTGTTGGATTCTGTTTGCTAGTATTTTGTTGAGGATCTTTGCATCTATGTTCATCAGTGATATTGGCCTGTAGTTTTCTTTCTTTGTGACATCCTTGTCTGGTTTTGGTATCAGGGTGATGGTGGCCTCGTAGAATGAGTTGGGGAGTGTTCCTCCCTCTGCTATATTTTGGAAGAGTCTGAGAAGGATAGGTGATAGCTCTTCTCTAAATGTTTGATAGAAATCGCCTGTGAAGCCATCTGGTCCTGGGCTTTTGCTTGTTGGAAGATTTTTAATCACAGTTTCAATTTCACTGCTTGTGATTGGTCTGTTCATATTTTCTATTTCTTCCTGATTCAGTCTTGGCAGGTTGTGCCTTTCTAAGAATTTGTCCATTTCTTCCAGGTTGTCCATTTTATTGGCATAGAGTTGCTTGTAGTAATCTCTCATGATCTTTTGTATTTCTGCAGTGTCAGTTGTTACTTCTCCTTTTTCATTTCTAATTCCATTGATTTGAGTCTTCTCCCTTTTTTTCTTGATGAGTCTGGCTAATGGTTTATCAATTTTGTTTATCCTTTCAAAGAACCAGCTTTTAGTTTTATTGATCTTTGCTATCGTTTCCTTCATTTCTTTTTCATTTATTTCTGATCTGATTTTTATGATTTCTTTCCTCCTGCTAACTTTGGGTTTTTTTTTGTTCTTCTTTCTCTAATTGCTTTAGGTGCAAGGTTAGGTTGTTTATTCGAGATGTTTCCTGTTTCTTAAGGTAAGATTGTATTGCTATAAACTTCCCTCTTAGAACTGCTTTTGCTGCATCCCATAGATTTTGAGTCGTCGTGTCTCCATTGTCATTTGTTTCTAGGTATTTTTTGATTTCCTCTTTGATTTCTTCAGTGATCACTTCGTTATTAAGTAGTGTATTTTTTAGCCTCCATGTGTTTGTATTTTTTACAGATCTTCTCCTGTAATTGATATCGAGTCTCATAGCGTTGTGGTCGGAAAAGATACTTGATACAATTTCAATTTTCTTAAATTTACCAAGGCTTGATTTGTGACCCAAGATATGATCTATCCTGGAGAATGTTCCATGAGCAGTTGAGGAGAATGTGTATTCTCTTGTTTTTTGATGGAATGTCCTATAAATATCAATTAAGTCCATCTTGTTTAATGTATCATTTAAAGCTTGTGTTTCCTTATTTATTTTCATTTTGGATGATCTATCCATTGGTGAAAGTGAGGTGTTAATGTCCTTTACTATGATTGTGTTACTGTCGATTTCCCCTTTTATGGTTGTCAGTATTTGCCTTATGTATTGAGGTGCACCTATATTGGGTGCATAAATATTTACAATTGTTATATCTTCCTCTTGGATCGATCCCTTGATCATTATGTAGTGTCCTTCTTTGTCTCTTCTAATAGTCTTTGTTTTAAAGTCTACTTTGTCTGATATGAGAATTGCTACTCCAGCTTTCTTTTGGTTTCCATTTGCATGAAATACCTTTTTCCATCCCCTTACTTTCAGTCTGTATGTGTCTCTAGGTCTGAAGTGGGTCTCTTGTAGACAGCAAATATATGGGTCTTGTTTTTGTATCCATTCAGCCAATCTGTGTCTTTTGGTGGGAGCATTTAGTCCATTTACATTTAAGGTAATTATCGATATGTGTGTTCCCATTCCCATTTTCTTAATTGTTTTGGGTTTGTTATTGTAGGTCTTTTCCTTCTTTTGTGTTTCTTGCCTAGAGAAGTTCCTTTAGCAGTTGTTGTAGAGCTGGTTTGGTGGTGCTGAACTCTCTCAGCTTTTGCTTGTCTGTAAAGGTTTTAATTTCTCCATCAAATCTGAATGAGATCCTTGCTGGGTAGAGTAATCTTGGTTGCAGGTTTTTCTCCTTCGTCACTTTCAATATGTCCTGCCACTCCCTTCTGGCTTGCAGAGTTTCTGCTGAAAGATCAGCTGTTAACCTTATGGGGATTCCCTTGTGTGTTATTTGTTGTTTTTCCCTTGCTGCTTTTAATATGTTTTCTTTGTATTTAATTTTTGACAGTTTGATTAATATGTGTCTTGGCGTGTTTCTCCTTGGATTTATCCTGTATGGGACTCTCTGTGCTTCCTGGACTTGATTAACTATTTCCTTTCCCATATTAGGGAAGTTTTCAACTATAATCTCTTCAAATATTTTCTCAGTCCCTTTCTTTTTCTCTTCTTCTTCTGGAACCCCTATAATTCGAATGTTGGTGCGTTTAATGTTGTCCCAGAGGTCTCTGAGACTGTCCTCAGTTCTTTTCATTTTTTTTTCTTTATTCTGCTCTGCAGTAGTTATTTCCACTATTTTATCTTCCAGGTCACTTATCCGTTCTTCTGCCTCAGTTATTCTGCTATTGATCCCATCTAGAGTACTTTTAATTTTATTTATTGTGTTGTTCATCATTGCTTGTTTCATCTTTAGTTCTTCTAGGTCCTTGTTAACTGATTCTTGCATTTTGTCCATTCTATTGTCCATTCTATCTCCAAGATTTCGGATCAACCTTACTATCATTATTCTGAATTCTTTTTCAGGTAGACTGCCTATTTCCTCTTCATTTGTTAGGTCTGGTGGGTTTTTATCTTGCTCCTTCATCTGCTGTGTGTTTTTCTGTCTTTTCATTTTGCTTATCTTACTGTGTTTGGGGTCTCCTTTTTTGCAGGCTGAAGGTTCGTAGTTCCTGTTGTTTTTGGTGTCTGTCCCCAGTGGCTAAGGTTGGTTCAGTGGGTTGTGTAGGCTTCCTGGTGGCGGGGACTAGTGCCTGTGTTCTGGTGGATGAGGCTGGATCTTGTCTTTCTGGTGGGCAGGTCCACGTCTGGTGGTGTGTTTTGGGGTGTCTGTAGACTTATTATGATTTTGGGCAGCCTCTCTGCTAATGGGTGGGGTTGTGTTCCTGTCTTGCTAGTTGTTTGGCATAGGATGTCCAGCACTGTAGCTTGCTGGTCGTTGAGTGAAGCTGGGTGCTGGCGTTGAGATGGAGATCTCTCGGAGATTTTTGCTGTTTGGTATTATGTGCAGCTGGGAGGCCTCTTGTGGACCAGTGTCCTGAAGTTGGCTCTCCCACCTCAGAGGCACAGCACTGACTCCTGGCTGCAGCACCAAGAGCCTTTCATCCACAGGGCTCCTTAATTTGGGATGATTCGTTGTCTATTCAGGTATTCCACAGATGCAGGGTATATCAAGTTGATTGTGGAGCTTTAATCCGCTGCTCCTGAGGCTGCTGGGAGAGATTTCCCTTTCTCTTCTTTGTTCTGACAGTTCCCAGGGGCTCAGCTTTGGATTTGGCCCCGCCTGTGCGTGTAGGTCGCCCGAGGGCGTCTGTTCTTTGCTCAGACAGGACGGGGTTAAAGGAGCCGCTGATTCGGAGGCTCTGGCTCACTCAGGCCGAGGGGTAGGGAGGGTCACGGAGTGTGGGGCGGGCCTGCGGCGGCAGAGGCCAGCGTGACGTTGCAGCCTGAGGCGCGCCGTGCATTCTCCCGGGGGAGTTGTCCCTGGATCCCGGGACCCTGGCAGCGGCGGGCTGCACAGGCTCCCCGGACGGGCGTGTGGCTAGTGACCTGTGTTCGCACACAGGCCTCCTGGTGGCGGCAGCAGCGGCCTTAGCGTCTCATGTCTGTCTCTGGGCTCCGCACTTTTAGCCGCGGCTCGCGCCTGTCCCTGGAGCTCTCTCAAGCAGCGTTCTTAATCCCCTCTCCTCGTAAACCAGGAAACAAAGAGGGACGTAAAAGTCTCTTGCCTCTTCGGCAGGTCCAGACTTTTCCCCGGACTCTCTCCCGGCTAGCCGCGGTGCACTAACGCCCTGCAGGCTGTGTTCACGCCACCAACCTCAGTCCTCTCCCGGCGCTCCGACAAAAGCCGGAGCCTCAGCTCCCAGTCCCGCCCGCCCCGGCGGGCGAGCAGACAAGCCTCTCGGCTGGTGAGTTCCTGTCGGCCCGATCCTCTGCGCTGGAATCTGTCCGCTTTGCCCTCCGCACCCCTGTTGCTGTGCTCTCCTCCGCGGCTCCCAAGCTCCCCCACTCCGCCTCCCGCAGTCTCCGCCCGCGAAGGGGCTTCCTAGTGTGTGGACACTTTTCCTCCTTCACAGCTCTCTCCCGCTGGTGCAGGACCCGTCCCTATCCTTTTGTCTCTGTTTAGTTTTTTCTTTTGCCCTAACCAGGTACGTGGGGGGTTCCTTGCCTTTTGGGAGGTCTGAGGTCTTCTGCCAGCGTTCAGTAGGTGCTCCGTAGGAGTTGTTCCACGCGTAGATGTATTTCTGGTGTATCTGTGGGGAGGAAGGTGATCTCCGCGTCTTACTCTTCCGCCATCTTCCCAGAAGTCCTCTATACATTTTTTTATACTCTTTTCCATTATGGTTTATCATAGGATACTGAATACAGTTCTCTGTGCTGTACAGTAGGACCTTGTTGTTTATCCCTTCCTTTTTACAGAGGCTGAGAAAAGGTTACCCCTGTGCACAGGACTTAGCACAGAATAGAGACTCAGTAAGTGCATTAGTGGAGGGGTTGAAGGAATAACTGGATAGATGACTCAACTACTTGTTTTGAAAACAAGGGACTTCAGGATCAGAGAATTTAGGAAACTTGTCCAGGTTCCCATAGCTAGTGAGTCACACGGGCAAGACTCGCAATTCTGTCTGATTGCCTTTATACCATGGAATATGTAATTTTGTTCAAAGGGCACCATGTATTGTATCCCAAACTGCAAAGCAGTATTGTTTTTTGTTTTGCTTTTGTTGTTGCCTGGTTTTTGGCTGTGTTTTTACTGCTCCTCCTGAGACTGGAAGTTGTTGTCAGGAAGTAATTTTCCTGACCACTGTGCCTGTTATATAAGTTTAGTGAAGGTTAGGACCAGGGTACATGGTGACCAACTTGCTCCTTCTGCAGTTTCCTAGGATGTAGCTCCTTAGGGCCAGGTCTTTTGGTCCCAAACATCAGTGCTTTCTAAGAACACTCTAGGATGAACTCCGCTTTGTGGAACATATGAACACGTGGTTCCCTTTGGAACAGTGGTCCCCAACCCCACTGCGCATTAGCATCGTGATTGTAGGGCCCGCCCCCCAAACCAAATAATCAGAATCTCTGCAAGCAGAGTGTGGCCATCAGTATTATTTTAAAAGCGTTCCTAGTGGGAAGCCAGAGTTTGAGATTCAACAAAGGGTAAGGGTTAGGGTTCAACCAAAGGTCTCTGAAGGACCCTTAGCTGTACTGATTTCACCATGTGTAGCTGATTCTGACACTTCACTAAGCTCACCTGAGGCTTGGGGTGTTGGAGAAGTGATGCTTTACTGGCTCCTCTTTCCCTGGGAGTGGGAACACACCCCACTCCTCAGCAATGCCGAAAACATCACAGTTATGATTGAACAAGGAAGTGTATTCCTAGAAAACCACAAGCTGATTGAGAAGATGGGCTTTAGAAGTCTGACCTGGTTCCCATCCCAGCCTCACCTCATTTCTACCTTTGAGACCTTGGCCAAGAGACTTAACCCCTGGTTTCTTATCTATCAAATAAGAATAGATAAATGTTGATGGGACTAAACCAGAGAATGCTTGTAGAGAGCTTAAGGCAGTGTCTGACCCAATGGAAAAAATACAGTAATTTTCTTTTATGTTTTTGTTATGCTCCTTCACAATGCAGTGTATTTAAATCAGTGAAACATGCTTGCTTATGCAGTCCTATGTGGGACTTCCCCTCCCAGTTTACCTCCTTACCTGAAGGTCCAACCTAAGCAAATATGTGTCTATAGATGAATCACCTCATGGTTAGACTTTGTAATGACTTCCTTTTACCAGGTCACTCGTTTCTCACTCCATTTCATCTGGTTTGTTGCCCAGGCCTCTGTCCACCCATTCCCGAACCATTCTCTCTGATAATTTTTGAGAGTCTGTTTGTTTTGTTTTGTTTTCTTGTTACTTAGCTTAATTTCTTATTTTGTACTAAAATGCTTCTTCTTTTGTCTCCTTCTGAAAGCTCTACATGTCTGCCGTTGGTTCTAGTGCTGTTGTAGTCATTGCTCCTTTTCCTGTTGTCTGCCTGTGCACATGTGTGCCTGAGAGAGAGAGAGACAGAATAGAGAAGAGAAAGAGAGGAGAACAGCTATCTGCCCTCTGCTTCTCATGCCCATCCATGGCTTGTTGAATCTGCAAGCCGTCTCTGCAAGGGCCATCTGAGCAATAACAGTGAAGTAGTATAATACAATTATATACACACAAGCAGTGACAAAATTAGATGTGTCCTGCAGTCCAGCTTTTAATATAGGTTAAGGATCCCAAGATTCACAGAGCTAAATAGCACTAACCATAGGAGACCGGATACTGGTACAGTATTTAAAGGCAGAGTCCAAGAAAATATATAAAACTTGATTTGATGTACAATGTATACTATGTGGTATCATTATCTTAAATGGCTATCGGTTGACATTCTCTGTGTGTTCTGTATTGTCTAAGGCCACATAGCAGTGCCATATGATAAATTTATTTACAGCACAAAAGAAGCCTGTTCTATAGGAATACTTGTAATTAATATATGTGAACTGCTTTCTCTGGCTTAATGCTGTCGAAGTATTTTATGGTGAAACTCAGCTGATTCTCTTCATGTATGTTATCAATGGATGGAAAGCCACTGAAAACTCTTCAAACTAAGACATAAAGAGACAGCATTAGGGAAATTACTCTTGTTGGTGAAAAGCAAGATATATTATGATGCCACCGAAATTTCTTTTTTTCAGCCAACTCATGGTTAACAGTCTGTCCCCTGTTTTGCGTGCAGATGAAGTCTGTCTGGACGATTCTTGTCAGCTGTTATTCTGACAAGCAGTGCAGAAATAGGCACCCCTTGGAACAGTGGCTTAACTTTCAATCACCTGGAGAGCTTTTAAAAATTCCAATCCTAAGACATCCCACCTCAGACCAATGAAATCAGAATCTCTGGAGCTGGGACCCAGAGATCAGTATTTTTTTTTTTTTTAATTCCCCAGATGATTCCAACATACAGGCAAGGTTGAGAATCACTGTCCTAGGACTTATGCAGCTTAAAAAACAGGTTATCTATTATGCCATGCATTAATACTACAGGGTTTCATAAAGTAAAAGCTTTGGTGATTAGAAAATGCCATCATCCTAGATTTCAGTGAATGTCATATGGACCTGTCACATAAAGAGTACAAACTTGTTCTATGATCTTTTTGTACTTTCAGTGGAAGATAATTTCTGAATCAACTTAATGGAGCCTGTGCTTTAGGAAGATAACTCCAGTGGACACATGTAGGGTAAATTGGAGCAAGCTTTGTTTCTAGGAATAATTTGCTATCAGTTCACTACTCTGATGTAACTTTATTGATTCAACTTTTGGAGCAGGACTTTGTTCAGAATATATTTGAAAAGGTGCTTAGTGAGAAAGCTGATAGATCATACAATTGGCATATAGAGTTTCAAGTCATTATAATATTTAAAGATAGACTATTAATTTTGCTTATGCCAAAAATTTCTGTTACAAGGCAAGTGGCGAGGAGGAGATGGAGACATATGTGACCTGGCTTTATGTCTGCATAAATGTACTAGTTTGCTTTTGATGTTGAATGATGCACAAGTTTGAGAGTATGTCACCCCCCCATCACCATGCCACCGACTCTCAAAATGACTGGACATTTTTGGTCTCACCTCAGAAACAAGCAGTATCTGCAGAAGAGGGTCTGTGGCCTATCGTATTAATGGTGTACTGGTCACAAGAACTTCATTTTTAAATGAAATTTTATTTTCATATTATAAAGAAAATAAATTCACATTACAGAAAGAGAAAGCTGGCACCAGTGAATATGAAAACCCACGTCCCACCACTCCGCCTGTCTGGCTTAACTTGTAGCGTCGACTGTAGCGTCGCCCTTCACCCATGCCATTCCTAAAATGCCTTGTTCAAAACCTATCTAAACTTCTAGACTTAGCTCAAGTAGTAAGACCACCATAAAGCCTGTCCATTTGTAAGAGGGAGTAAGTCAGAGCTAGTGGAACAATCAGGAAGTCATTGCAATGACCCATTAAAGATAATAAGCCCAATGTGGGCAGCAGACCTGTGATGGAAGAGAAGCATTTCAGAGACTTTGCAGAGGTTGTAATAGTTGTGGGAGTGGGGAAGAAGGAGGGGGAGGGGTGAGAAGAATCCCTGACTGGCTCCACAATCGATACAATGCGTTATCGATATATAACAAACGATAATACATGGACAAGACTTGTTTGGTTCTGGCATCTCAATTCACTGACAAAGTTCCCCCCCAGGCTGTCTAACTCTCTGCCCTTGGATTTTTCTTTTTTTTTTTTTTTTTGCGGTACGCGGGCCTCTCACCGCTGTGGCCTCTCCCGTTGCGGAGCACAGGCTCCGGACGCGCAGGCTCAGCGGCCATGGCTCACGGGCCCAGCCGCTCCGCGGCATGTGGGATCTTCCCGGACCGGGGCACGAACTCGTGTCCCCTGCATCGGCAGGCGGACTCTCAACCACTGCGCCACCAGGGAAGCCCTGTCCTTGGATTTTTTAAGTTATGTGCTAAGCTTTGCCGGTGAGCTCCTCATACCATCCTTGGGTCTGAACTTGACCCTGAGCTTCCCACTGGCCCCTAATCAACAATGTTTCCTTCATACTCTGATGCCTCCAAGTCTGGTACCATTCCCCTGGTTTTTCTCGTTTAAAAGCGCTGAGATACTTGTCTCCAAGATGGGCAGCAAGATTGCAGGATGCTTTTAATGATGTGTAGCATGAGCCCCTCTAGGGGCAAGGACGTATTATGCTCTAGTGACTTTCTTTCCATTGTGAATGCCTCCCTAAAAGGTATAGTTTGTACATTTTTGTTAATGTGAAAAGGTAACATTCGGGCATCTTTTCTGTCATGCTGTAGACAGAAAGTGTAGAGAGAGCTATTTTTAATTTTTGTTCTTTGCTCTTTTCTGTGCTTGTGATTTTAAAGGTGCCAGACTGACTGCCCTCGAGCCTGGTGTCCCCGATTTCTCCCAAGAATAGGAAAAATACGGGAGGCAGCAAGCTGGTCATGTCTGGGTCCAGCATATTAGCCTGACCCACTCTGGAAGAATATTCTCCAAAATATAAAGGAAAAGATTGTTCCTTGTGAACACAGTCCATCTGCTTTCATAGCTGAGAGGACAAAACCTTGTTGTCCCACCACCAAGCCACTGCAGAGTTTCTGGATCCAGGAAACCCAGCCACTCATCTACTATGTGGAAAAACTAGAATGTTTTTTTCTCTGCCATCCCCACCTGTCAAAGTTCCATCCTTTAAGGTTGGACTTAAATGCCTCTTTCTCCACAAAACCTTTCCTGAGCCGTCTCAAGTGTGATGTTCCTCCCACATCTCCAGAGCACTTTCTCAGATGACACCACATTTTGTCATGTGATGGTAGGATGTTATATAGTCTCATAATTGATGTGAAAGGCACTGACGTCACCTAATTCATTTCTGGGTATCATACAGATTACAGTACTGGGCAAAGGGTAGATACCTGGGGAATGCCTGTTGAATACAATGAGAATTCCAAAGCTTAGCTTTTCATCCTGCCCTTTAGGGCTCTGCTCCAACCTTTCCCTTTAATCAGTGAATGAAATTTTCTCCTAGATCCTCATGGGTAGCTCTCAAACTCTCCATAAACCATGTAGGTTCAGCCTCCTGGATTCCGGATATTACGCATTGGGCAGCCATGGTCTGGAATCATAATTGCTACCTCTACCTGTCTCATCGACCACCATGACCAATAGTCAATCACATTTGGCCAGAACAAATTTTTTCGAAAGTGTGGTCCACAGATCGCTGGTAGTCCCTGATGGAGTATCAAGGAGTCCAGTTTGGTGTCTAGAAAAGGAAAGAGTAATAAATAATTATTTTGTTGACTTGCATTTAATGAATCTGAATTGTAAAACTACAATATTCACAGGAATCCAATATGCTCTTAATGAATCATCACATTCTTAAAGATTGCATATGTACCACCAAACCTATGTTGATCGGTGTTGTTTATCCGATGTTCAGTAACATTGCCAGTAAGCTCACAGTATTTTCACGTCATTAGTATGTTTTTTTCTACTGCTGCGAAACCTACATTTTTTTTTATCATTACTATATTACCCTATTTCTTCAGTTCGCCAAAATAGATCAGTGATTTGAATATGATTCTTTGAAAGTAGAAAAAAATAGTAATAAAGATAATCCCATAAATACCATTTTAGATTAATATTACAAATGTAAACATTAGTGAAGACAGTTCAGTATAAATATTGGAAATGAATCTATATACACTGGGATGAATGTGATTATTTTGCACAAGCAGTTGAAAAAGAAAATTTGGAATGCTGTGATGATGATGATGTAATTTTTTAATTATATTTTATGGATCGGTGATCCATTCGCCTATACTTTATGGCTTGGTGATCCATTCGCCTGTAATTCCCAATATGTTGTTTGTAGTGAAATGTTGTCAGATAGTGACATGAAGCTCTCAGACTTTTAGCATCCTTTTCAAACATAGTATAGTGAACTTTCTAGTAAATCAATGTGTTTTTTTCTGAATAATCACAAAATAGTGCCATATGAAAATCCTAATTTTGATACTAAAGGCAATGAGAGTCTAAAATTTTAAAGCACGTTTCTAAGGTTGTACATCTTTTACTAAAAAACAGACACAAGTTCACTCTTGGATAGAAGTTTGCAAATCAAGCCACAAGGTTTATTACAAACATTTATTTTATAAAAGTTTATCAAATGTCAAGAATATGATGTCAAGACTTAATAAAAATATCAACTATGGTGGAAGTGGCTCAGTTTCCAAAAGTTTGACTCTTTCTTCAGCCCTTGATATTTCTCTTTCTTTAGGGGGGAAATGTTCTATAGTTTGGGCTATATTTTAAAGATGCATTCGAATTCTGCAACAAAATATACAGAAATACTTTCCAGGGCCAGTGCAAGAGAGGATTAGAAACACATTTGCCTCTTTTCTCCCAGGTTGAAACATTTAAACCTCCTCCCTTCTAGGTGTGAAATAGTCGTCAATCCAATGTGATGGAGGGCTGAAGGCAGCCTTTAGTGAGAAATCTCTCCATAGTGTCAACTCTGTATTCAATCCTGATACACAGAACTAGGCAGAAGCAAGACAGCAGAACGGTTAGGACCATCGACACTGAAGCTAGACTGCTTGGGCTAGAAGGTAGTCAACCACTTATGTAACCCAGTTTCTTCACCTGTAAAATAGGGATACTAATAGTACTTGTCACATAGGTTGTTGTGAATATGAAATGAGTTAATATACATAAAGCACATAGACAATGCCTGACCCATAGGAAGCTTATCTGTAAAAGCCTGCCGATTCCTGCTGACGTTCCCAGTGACTTGTAATTACTTGTTAGAACTTTTTACCTTCGTAGAAATAAAGAATAAGAAGGGAAACTGAATGCGGCTCTGACCTCTGGCTCAAGATTCCCACGGTGAAGCCAGCTATGGATACAGACTGCAGCCAGCACAATGCCTCTCAATGACATAAATTTTTTTTTTGGTAAATTACATGTTAATGTTATTATTCAAATTTTAATGCAGTTTTTTTTTAACCTAAACACAGTGTCCATATGTGGTCAGAAGCCCCACAAATCAATTTAATCATGCTGAAAATTTGCAGAACACTGGGCTGGACAGGGACAACCTAGGCCAGGAGGGACTCAAAATCCTACAGTCTGTGGAACTGTTGCATGATTAAGGGATATTCAAACTATAAACAGACTTGGAGGCAATGCTGAGCTGTAATATCTTAAAGGGTGTCAAGTGGAAGTGATGAGACTTATTTCTTGAGGCCCTAAAGGACAGAACTGGGACTATTGGGTAACAGAATGAGGAGGCATTCCGGCTCAATACGAGAACACTTTCTAGCCGTCAGCGCTATCTGGAAATAAAAGGGACTACTTTTTTATCTGCCTGTCACTGAGGGCTGGATGCAGAGGTTTTGCAAGCCAGGCTTTTGTGGAAGGAGTTGAAGTTTGAGTTTGGACCCAGTTCCCTCACAGTCTAGCTGGACACATAGTCTGTCCAAGGAGAAAGACTCTTCTAGATTATGCCTTCCACTCCTACCATCCTGACTCATGTTCCTCTTAATTTGTGTGTGAGATTAGAGGCAGAGCACTGGCCTCAACATCAGGAGACCTGAGTTCTACTCAGTCGCTCTCCGTGGGACCTTGGCTGTGAGGGTCAACTTCTCAACTGATTCGTAAAATCCCCGTCATGCTGGCCTCATGGGGGCTGTAGTGGTCATCCTGCCTCATGATGGTGATGGCGGCGGTGGTGATCCCACCTGCTGTTGACATTACAGATGTGCTGTCCCCACCACGCATTGTCTTCTTCAGAAGGACTGAAGGTGTTCTGAACAGTCAACCCCTTTTTTCTTTCAGGCCGCTGTGCTCGCTGTGGGGAAAATGTAGTAGGGGAAGGTACAGGATGCACTGCCATGGATCAGGTCTTCCACGTGGATTGTTTTACCTGCATCGTCTGTAACAACAAGCTCCGAGGGCAGCCCTTCTATGCGGTGGAGAAGAAAGCCTACTGTGAGCCCTGCTACATCGTAAGTTCAGATTTGGTCCTCAGGTACTTTACAAAGATGACTTTGTTGGCAAAATGCCAGTCACTCTAGCTCAAACGTAGCCATCAGATCTTTGCTTCTCATCAGATTTCAAAATATGCCTGTGTGTAAATTGGTATATCTTAATTTTTATCCATATGCCCCCTGTTCACATGAGGTCAAAGGGTGCATTAGATGGGGCTACCATTCAATTAGTGGCCTGCCAGAAAGATCATCTCCCTGTGGCTTACAAGCATATATGTACAAGCTAACACGTTGCCCCTTAAAGCATCAGAAGGTTTCCCAAGTAGCAGAGTCCCACCACTTCTTATTAGATCTCACTCCGTATTTGATGTCGTATTTGTAGAGAAACGTTGCACGGCCTTGGGACTTGTGAGTGGTCTTTCAAACTCCTGGGTCCTTTGAATCACCTTTTTTCTACCCAGAATTTCTCTTACCTGTCATACTCAGCAGGTTTTCATGATGCAGTTAGAGAAACTATTATAGAGTACCTTAAAGGGAAATAAATAGTCATGCTGACTGAGCTAATAATTGTCTCCTTTTTTTAAATACACAACTATATTTTAATAACATAGCTGGGTGACTAAAAAATACTCATAGTCACATTATCTTAGCTGTTTGTCAGGCTACTGAAATCTACACGTTAAGCTATCTTCTGATGGAGCAGTTTGGTAAAAGAACATAAATTTTTTTAATCTAAAGTAAATTTCCTTTCTCTCCTTCTACACGATTTTATCTCTCTGTTGAACACTTGTTAGTGGAAAAAGTAGTGCTTTTTTGCAAACCCACACAAGAGGCATGATTTGGCCCTCAGCACCCCTGGCATTCCAACGTAAGAGAAACCTTGGGTGCGAGGTATTGGAAGTTATACACATAGCTTTGCAGAGCCCCGAGGTTCAGGTTTATTGCAGAAGTTTCTGGCCTCACTGGGATTTTCCCATAACCTGAAAGCTCAAACTCATTGCAGCCCTGGAATCTGTAGCATTGATCTGAAATTTCTTCAAGATTAAGATCTTGCAGGATTAAATATTGTTTCGCATCTCTTAAGTTCAATTTTATTTCATTTTCCTCCCCAAGGGCAACTTGGCCACATATAACATCATTACAGTACCACACAATGTTGGAGCTGGAAAAAAAAAGGTTAAGATCATTTGTCTAACTCCTCTCTTTAGAAGTGAGAATACAGGGACTTCCCTGGTGGCACAGTGGTTAAGAATCCGCCTGCCAATGCAGGAGACATGGGTTCGCGGCCTGGTCCAGGAAGATCCCACATGCCGTGGAGCAACTAAGCCCGTGCGCCGCAACTACTGAGCCTGCTCTCTAGAGCCCGCGAGCCACAGCTGCCGAGCCAATGCGCCACAACTGCTGAAGCCCGCATGCCTGGAGCCTGTGCTCCTCAACAAAAAAAGCCACCACAATGAGAAGCCTGCACACTGCAACGAAGAGTAGCCCCCGCTTGCTGCAACTAGAGAAAGCCTGCATGCAGCAACAAAGACCCAATGCAGGCAAAAATGAATAAATAAATTTATTAAAAAAAAAAAAAGAAGTGAGAATACACAGAGAGGAAGAAAATGACTTACTTTATTAGCGTCAAAGCCAGGATTAAATTCAGGTGGTCACGCTAGTCTCGTATTTGGTGCAGACACCGCAAAGCCTTAGTTCATCCAGAACATAAACACACCACAAGGCTTTAGTTTATCCAGAACATAAACACAAACACAGTGATATCCCGTTGCTTTGGAAGGGACAGTTACATATCAGGGAAAGTCTAGTGAACAAAAGTATGCCTCTTTAGGAAGTAAAAATGTTTCAAATATCACTCTTAGAAATCTTTGTTGAATGAGAAAATTACAAAATTCCCTGCCTTTGTAAACAGATTGTGTGGCTTGTCGTTCACACTGATCTAGGACCACAGTGAATCTATTTATTACAGTGAGCTCAGCAGAGCCTCGAGAAGCAACTATGACTGTTCGTTCATACACTAAGTGACCACAGAATACACTGGTTTTTGTAATTCTTGTGTCTATTTTTCAGCCTTTTTTTTTCCCATTTATTTTATATATTTTTTTTTACATCTTTATTGGGGTATAATTGCTTTACAATGGTGTGTTAGTTTCTGCTTTATAACAAAGTGAATCACTTATACATATACATATATCCCCATATCTCTTCCCTCTTGCGTCTCCCTCCCTCCCACCTATCCCACCCCTCTAGGCGGTCACAAAGCACCGAGCTGATCTCCCTGTGCTCTGCGGCTGCTTCCCACTAGCTATCTACCTTACGTTTGGTAGTGTATATATGTCCATGCCTCTCTCTCGCTTTGTCACAGCTCACCCTTCCCCCTCCCCATATCCTCAAGTTCATTCTTTAGTTGGTCTGTGTCTTTATTCCTGTCTTACCCCTAGGTTCTTCATGACTTTTTTTTTTCTTAAATTCCATATATATGTGTTAGCATACGGTATTTGTCTTTCTCTTTCTGACTTACTTCACTCTGTATGGCAGACTCTAGGTCTATCCCCCTCATTACAAATAGCTCAATTTTGTTTCTTTTTATGGCTCAGTAATATTCCATTGTATATATTTGCCACATCTTCTTTATCCATTCATCCAATGATGGACAGACACTTAGGTTGTATCCATCTCCGGGCTATTGTAAATAGAGCTGCAATGAACATTTTGGTACATCACTCTTTTTGAATTATAGTTTTTTCAGGGCATATGTCCAGTAGTGGGATTGCTGGGTCATATGGTAGTTCTATTTGTAGTTTTTCAAGGAACCTCCATACTGTTCTCCATAGTGGCTGTACCAATTCACATTCCCACCAGCAGTGCAAGAGGGTTCCCTTTTCTCCACACCCTCTCCAGCATTTATTGTTCCTAGATTTTTTGATGATGGCCATTCTGACTGGTGTGAGATGATACCTCATTGTAGTTTTGATTTGCATTTCTCTAATGATTAATGACGCTGAGCATTCTTTCATGTGTTTGTTGGCAGTCTGTATATCTTCTTTGGAGAAATGTCTATTTAGGTCTTCTGCCCATTTTTGGATTGGGTTGTTTGTTTTTTTTGTGTGATTGAGCTGCATGAGCTGCTTATATATTTTGGAGATTAATCCTTTGTCAGTTGCTCCATTTGCAATGGGATAAAACTATTTTCTCCCATTCTGAGAGTTGTCTTTTGGTCTTGTTTATGGTTTCCTTTGCTGTGCAAAAGCTTTGAAGTTTCATTAGGTCCCATTTGTTTATTTTTGTTTTTCTTTTAATTTCTCTAGGAGGTGGGTCATAAAGGATCTTGCTGTGATTTATATCATAGAGTGTTCTGCCTATGTTTTCCTCTAAGAGTTTGATAGTTTCTGGACTTACATTTAGGTCTTTAATCCATTTTGAGCTTATTTTTGTGTATGGTGTTAGGGAGTGATCTAAGCTCATACTTTTACATGTATCTGTCCAGTTTTCCCAGCACCACTTATGGAAGAGGCTGTCCTTTCTCCACTGTACATTCCTGCCTCTTTTATCAAAGATACGGTGACCATATGTGCGTGGGTTTATCTCTGGGCTTTGTATCCTGTTCCATTAATCTATCTTTCTGTTTTTGTGCCAGTACCATACTGTCTTCATCACTGTAGCTTTGTAATATAGTCTGAAGTCAGGGAGCCTGATTCCTCCAGCTCCGTTTTTCGTTCTCAAGATTGCTTTGGCTATTCAGGGTCTTTTGTGTTTCCATACAAATTGTGAAATTTTTTGTTCTAGTTCTGTGAAAAATGACAGTGGTAGTTTGATAGGGATTGCATTGAATCTGTAGATTGCTTTGGGTAGTAGAGTCATTTTCACAATGTTGATTCTTCCAATCCAAGAACATGGTATATCTCTCCATCTGTTTGTATCTTCCTTAATTTCTTTCATCAGTGTCTTATAATTTTCTGCATACAGGTCTTTTGTCTCCTTAGGTAGGTTTATTCCTAGATGTTTTATTCTTTTTGTTGCAATGGTAAATGGGAGTGTTTTCTTGATTTCACTTTCCGTTATTTCATCATTAGTGTATAGGAATGCCAGAGATTTCTGTGCATTAATTTTGTATCCTGCTACTTTACCAAATTCATTGATTAGCTCTAGTAGTTTTCCAGTAGCATCTTTAGGATTCTCTATGTATAGTATCATGTCATCTGCAAACAGTGACAGCTTTACTTCTTCTTTTCCAATTTGGATTCCTTTTATTTCTTTTTCTTCTCTGATTCCTGTGGGTAAAACTTCCAAAATTATGTTGAATAATAGTGGTGTGAGTAGGCAACCTTGTCTTGTTCCTGATCTTAGTGGAAATGGTTTCAGTTTTTCACCATTGAGGACGATGTTAGCTGTGGATTTATCATATATGGCCTTTATTATGATGAGGAAAGTTCCCTCTATGCCTACTTTCTGCAGGGTTTTTATCATAAATGGGTGTTGAATTTTTTCAAAAGCTTTCTCTGCATATATTGAGATGATCATATGGTTTTTCTCCTTCTGTTTGTTAATATGGTGTATCACATTCATTGATTTCCACATTCATTGGATTCCTGGGATAAACCCCACTTGATCATGGTGTATGATCCTTTTACTGTGTTGTTGGATTCTGTTTGCTAGTATTTTGTTGAGGATTTTTGCATCTATGTTCATCAGTGATATTGGCCTGTAGTTTTTTTTTTCTTTGTGACATCTTTGTCAGGTTTTGGTATCAGGGTGATGGTGGCCTCGTAGAATGAGTTTGGGAGTGTTCCTCCCTCTGCTATATTTTGGAAGAGTTTGAGAAGGATAGGTGTTAGCTCTTCTCTAAATATTGGATGGAATTCCTCTGTGAAGCCATCTGGTCCTGGGTTTTTGTGTGTTGGAAGATTTTTAATCACAGTTTCAATTTCAGTGCTTGTGATTGGACTGTTCATATTTTCTATTCCTTCCTGGTTCAGTCTCAGAAGGTTGTGCATTTCTAAGAATTTATCCATTTTTTTCCAGGTTGTCCATTTTATTGGACAATAAAATTGTCCTTGTAGTAATCTCTCATGATCCTTTGTATTTGTAATCTCTCACGTAAGCCTTGTAGTAATCTCTCATGATCCTTTGTATTTCTGCAATGTCAGTTGTTACTTCTCCTTTTTCATTTCTAATTCTATTGATTTGAGTCTTCTCCCTTTTTTTCTTGATGAGTCTGGCTAATGGTTTCTCAATTTTGTTTATCTTCTCAAAGAACCAGCTTTTAGTTTTATTGATCTTTGCTGTCGTTTCCTTCATTTCTTTTTGATTTACTTCTGATTTGATCTTTATGTTTTCTTTCCTTCTGCTAACTTTGGGGTTACGTTGTTCTTCTTTCTCTAATTGCTCTAGGTGTAAGGTTAGGTTGTTTATTTGAGATGTTTCTTATTTCTTAAGGTAGGATTCTATTGCTATAAACTTCCCTTTAGAACTGCTTTTGCTGCATCCCATAGGTTTTGGGTCGTCATGTTTTCATTGTCATTTGTTTCTAGGTATTTTTTGATTTCCTCTTTGATTTCTTCAGTGATCTCTTGGTTATTAAGTAGTGTATTGTTTAGCCTCCATGTGTTTGTATTTTTTACAGATTTTTTCCTGTAATTGATATCTAGTCTTATAGCGTTGTGGTCAGAAAACATACTTGATACGATTTCAGTTTTCTTAAATTTACCAAGGCTTGAATTGTGACCCAAGATATGATCTATCCTGGAGAATGTTCCATGAGCACTTGAGGAGAATGTGTATTCTGTTGTTTTTGGATGGAATGTCCTATAAATATCAATTACGTCCATCTTGTTTAATGTATCATTTAAAGCTTGTGTTTCCTTATTTATTTTCGTTTTGGATGATCTGTCCATTGGTGAAAGTGAGGTGTTAAAGTCCCCTACTATGATTGTGTTACTGTCGATTTCCCCTTTTATGGCTCTTAGCATTTGCCTTATGTATTGTGGTGCTCCTATGTTGGGTGCATAAATATTTATGTTATATCTTCTTGGATCGATCCCTTGATCATTATGTAGTGTACTTCTTTGTCTCTTGTAATAGTCTTTATTTTAAAGTCTGTGTTGTCTGATATGAGAATTGCTACTCCAGCTTTCTTTTGACTGCCATTTGCATGGAATATCTTTTTCCATCCCCTCACTTTCAGTCTGTATGTGTCCCTAGGTCTGAAATGGGTCTCTTGTAGACAGCATATATACAGGTCTTGTTTTGGTGTCCATTCAGCCAGTCTATTTCTTTTGGTTGGAACATTTAATCCCTTTACATTTAAGGTAATTATTGATATATATGTTCCTATTCCCATTTTCTTAATTGTTTTGGGTTTGTTATTGTAGGTCTTTTCCTTCTCTTGTGTTTCCTCCCTAGAGAAGTTCCTTTAGCATTTGTTGTAAAGCTGGTTTGGTGGTGCTGAATTCTCTTAGCTTTTGCTTTTCTGTAAAGGTTTTAATTTCTCCATCAAATCTGAATGAGATCCTTGCTGGGTAGAATAATCTTGGTTGTCGGTTTTTCTCCTTCATCACTTTAAATATGTCCTGTCACTCCCTCTGGCTTGCAGAGTTTCTGCTGACAGATCAGCTGTTATGGGGATTCCCTTGTGTGTTATTTGTTGTTTTTCCCTTGTGTGTTTTTGTTGTTTTTCCCTTGCTGCTTTTAATATTTTTTCTTTGTATTTAATTTTTGATAGTTTGATTAATAGGTGTCTTGGCATGTTTCTCCTTGGATTTATACTGTATGGGAGTCTCTGTGCTTCCTGGACTTGATTAACTATTTCCTTTCCCGTATTAGGGAAGTTTTCAACTATAATCTCTTCAAATATTTTCTTAGTCCCCTTCTTTTTCTCTTCTTCTTCTGGGACCCCTATCATTTGAATGTTGGTGCATTTAATGTTGTCCCAGAGGTCTCTGAGACTGTTCTCAGTTCTTTTCATTCTTTTTTCTTTATTCTGCTCTGCAGTTATTTCCACTATTTTATCTTCCAGGTCACTTATCCGTTCTTCTGCCTCAGTTATTCTGCTATTGATCCCTTCTAGAGAATTTTTAATTTCATTTATTGTGTTGTTTATCATTGTTTGTTTGCTCTTTAGTTTTTCTAGGTCCTTGTTAAATGTTTCTTGTATTTTCTCTATTCTATCTCCATGATTTTGGATCATCTTTACTCTCATTACTCTGAATTCTTTTTCAGGTAGACTGCCTATTTCCTCTTCATTTGTTAGGTCTGGTGGGTTTTTATCTTGCTCCTTCATCTGCTGTGTGTTTTTCTGTCTTCTCATTTTGCTTATCTTACTGTGTTTGGGGTCTCCTTTTTGCAGGCTGCAGGTTCATAGTTCCCATTGTTTTTGGTGTCTGTCCCCAGTGGCTAAGGTTGGTTCAGTGGGTTGTGTAGGCTTCCTGGTGGAGGGGACTAGTGCCTGTGTTCTGGTGGATGAGGCTGGATCTTGTCTTTCTGGTGGGCAGGTCCACATCTGGTGGTGTATTTTGGGGTGTCTGTGGACTTATTATGATTTTAGCCAGCCTCTTTGCTAATGGGTGGGGTTGTGTTCCTGTCTTGCTAGTTGTCTGGCATAGGGTGTCCAGCACTGTAGCTTGCTGGTCGTTGAGTGAAGCTGGGTACTGGTGTTGAGATGGAGATCTCTGGGAGATTTTTTCCGTTTGATATTACGTGGAGCTGGGAGGTCTCTTGCGGACCAGTGTCCTGAAGTTGGCTCTCCCACCTCAGGGGTACAGCCCTGATGCCTGGCTGGAGCACCAAGAGCCTTTCATCCACACGGCTCAGAATAAAAGGGAGTAAAAGTAGAAAGAAAGAATTAGTAGAAGAGTGAATGAAAGAAAGAAAGAAAGAGAAAGAAAGAAGAGAGAGAGAGGGAGGGAGGGAGGAAGGAAGAAAAGAAAGAAAGAAGATAAAATAAGATAAAGTAAAATGAAATTATTAAAATAAAAATAATTATTAAGAAAAAATTTTTTTAGTAGAAAAAAACAAAAAATGGACGGACAGAACCCTAGGGCAAATGGTAAAAGCAAAGCTATACAGACAAAATCACACACAGAAGCATACACATACACCCTCACAAAAAGAGAAAAAGGAAAAGATATATATATATATCTTTGCTCCCAAAATCCACCTCCTCAATTTGGGATGATTCGTTGTCTATTCAGGTGTTCCACAGATGCAGGGTACATCAAGTTGATTGTGGAGATTTAATCCGTGGTTCCTGAGGCTGCTGGGAGAGATTTCCCTTTCTCTTCTTTGTTAGCACAGCTCCCGGGTTGACCTTTGGATTTGGACCCACCTCTGCGTGTAGGTTGCCTGAGGGCGTCTGTTCTTCGCTCAGACAGGACGGGGTTAAAGGAGCCACTGATTTGGGGGCTCCAGCTCACTCAGGCTGCGGGGAGGGAGGGGTACAGATGCGGGGCGAGCCTGCAGCGGCAGAGGCGGCCGGCATGACGTTGCACCAGCCTGAGGCACGCTGCATCACTTAATACTTTGACTCCTTGGGAAAGTTCCTTGATCTTTCTAAGCCTCAGTTTCCTCATATATATAATGGTGATGATGCTGGATTCTCCCCAGACTTGCAGGTATGAAATGAGGCAGTCCTTGTAAAGCATACTTGTCTGGCTCAGGGAAGGCTAGTGGAATTAATGTTATTCTGAGATTAATTTTCATAAGATTTCTGGCCTGTTTAGCATTTCTGAAAACCTTACATGTGTAGTGAGATGCATCGGGCTTGGGAAATCTCAGACTTAACCCCTCTCTCATTTTTAAAAGCTTTGCTTGCTCTCCTGAGGGTATAGTAAAACTTAAGAAAGTCTAAGCTGGCTAATTATGAGCTTGTACAGTCGTGGGCTGAGGTTTCCATCTCCATTCCAGGCGGAGCAGCTCAGTGATTCTTTAGGATGTGTTTCCTTAGGCCTTGGTTGCCCGTTACTATACTATGCTCGTGACAAGGCGCACTATCTGAGTGATATTTAATCACATCCTTGGAAGAAGTGGGTGAATTCAAATAATGGAAATTCTTACCATCCTTTTTGACTTCACTCCCTCTGAAGAAACTTTAATCAAGATTTTTCTTTAATGAGATCTATCCGTGGTGACTCTAAATGTAATTTAATTCTTATCAGAATTCAGTTAAGCTTTACTGAAAGACCTTTCCTTGTTCGATATTGATTTCAGAGTTCAGCACAGCCCTCAAGCCCTCAGATGGATGTTTTAGCATTTTAAGTTCTTCTGAACTTTCATGAGTCCAATAAGCTGCCACACGGAAAATGTAGAGTTCTCTTTTGGGGGAGGTTTGGGAAGCTGAGATAATAAAATGAAATAAGTTTGTTTTGAAAATAGAGTTTGTTTAAGGAGGACCCTAGGGCTGTATGTATCTCTCTTGGAACCAAAGCCCTTAGGATAGAGCAATGTCATTCATTCAAATTGCCTTTTGTTCCATTAGTGGAAACAAGATGTCTGAAAGACATCCTGTACAAAACAGAGAAAACTAAGCCCTGGGCTCAGTCTGTGCCTTTTTTTTTTGGTTGATGGAATCAGAATATTGAAGATAGTGGTTTATTTAGTTAGTTATTTCTGTGTAAGGACCACCCTGTTTGATGCTCTGAGTTCAGGAAGGAGACCAGTCTAATATAAATTTAATTTATTCTTTCCTATGTTGGTTACTGATCAACTTAAGATCATATTTAAATTAAACATTTACATAATTTGGAGAGAGACTATACCAGTTATGGCTTTATCTTTGATTTAATGATTATTCATATTTTCCTATGATCTCTTGAATCCTTAATCCTTACATGTACATAGCTGTAATAAAACAAATTTGGATTTAGTAAAGCATTATAATTCTCTTTAATCATTTTATACATGCTTTCCTTTGTATTTTCTACTGATTGACTTAATGTAAATATGTATATAGCTTTCCATTGTTAATAATTTCCATTTTAGCTCTTTATCTGTTTAGTTTTACATTATGTTTACACACCACATTTTAAAACCATTGGCCACTAGGAAGATATTGGGTATTTTCCAAACTTTTAGTATTGTACATAATGTGCCTATAAATGAGTAAAAATTTTTATGTTATTTTATTTTGAATTATGCTCTTAACATAAATCCTTTGATTTATGTTACCAAGCTTACTTTATGACAATTTGGAGAACTTTTACTGGATTTACTTAAAAAGATTTTTCCAATTTTCAGAACCATGAGCAATAATGAGACCAAATGTTAAACTATACCGTATCCACTACTGAAGAAGTTTGTTTACGTTTCTTTTGAACCGATTTTTAATAGATGCATTATGTAATTGTTTTTAATTTGAGTTTTTATGATTAGCAAAATCAATGAGAAGCTTTTCTAATTTGATGATAGATCTATTAAAAGCTTAGTTTTGATTATTCTTATGGATTTGGATAAATGAACAAATTAAAATTAAGAGCGCTAAGCTTCCTTGGGAAGGAAAGTGATGTAAATAGAATACATTGGTTCTAGTTCTTGCTCTCCTGGTGTGATGTTAGATAAGTCATTTAATTTCTGAGTACCAGTATCCTCATTTATTAAAGGGAGATATGAACTTCTTCCTTGTCTTCAAAGGGAAGGAATGAACAAGTGTCATACTTTGTACATCATGAAGAAATTGTTCACTAATATAAGGGCTTAATCTGATTAATAACATTATTCTCATTGCTTTTTCCCTTAGCTTAATCTGATAGAATTTAGAAATCCTCTATGTCTGGGGTAATTTCATAGCTGCAGTTGCTATGGAAATACTGAAATAAATAGATGTCATAGAAAGAATAGGAGGACATATATGAGAAGAAGAGGTTCATGTTTTGCTTAAGAAGATTTTTGTGTTGGTATAGGCAGCAACCATGCCTCCCACTTACGTGTCCTTCTGCCCTTAATGAGACAGGTTTACTCATAAGTACAGATTTACAAAAGAATTGCTGTGTTCTCAGCATTGCCAAAGAGTCTGGGCCTAGAGACACGCTGCATCAGAGATTCTCAGAAAGTCTGTTTATGAAATGGCAGCCAAGGATCTTCCCCTAAACCAGGGCTCTTACTCAGAGTGGGTGAAATCCAACTCCTGACTCTCCAGCAGTGGAAGTTGGTACAGACATTTTTATTATAGTTACAATCCAAGCGATTAAAAGACCTCAGGAAATAGGAGGCCAACTCCACAGGAGACTAAACACTTGAAGTTTCCTGAATTTGACGCATTCGTGGCCAGCACACTAACAGCCATTTGCTCCCTCTGTCACTAAATGGCTACAGTCAAAACATTCTAACTTTTCAAGCTACACTAGGAGGTAGGTTTGTACCTCTGCAGTTATGGCCAGTGCTTTATGTGGGTATTAGGAAAGGACTTGGAGTTTGGACTAAACTTGAAAAATTCACATGAACTTCCCTCCTCCTCTTTTCTTAATTGCCCACCTCTGCTCTCTCATTTCCAAGGAGTGTTTCTCTCTCTCTCTCTCTCTCTCTCTCCCTCTCTCTCTCTCTCTCTCTCTCTCACTCTCTCACACGCACACACACACGGGTGCGCACACACACACACTTCCTAATTAATGTTACGTCATCATCCCACAAGCACTCACCCAGGAAAGAGAAAAGTGCTTCAAGTGAGAAGAGAGTTTGTCAAGTATGCTCTTGAGAGATTTAACCATGCTAACTACCAGGAATAATTATCTCTTCCGTTTGTGCAGCCCCTTACATTTTACAGTGCTCCTGAGTCTGCATTACTGCCCCTCACCATACCTATTAGAATCTTGTGAAACAGACAAGGGGAAGATTATTAGTCCCATTTACAGTGGCTTTGATATTTTCAAAGTAAAAGACAAAAATGAAGACTAGGGAACAGATTTAACTTGCATTTTATGGCTGGATCCATACTGCCACCCTGAAACTAGTGTTCAGCTTCCTAAAAATGTGCAGATACTGACAGCCGCCTAGGATTGTAGCCTTCGATTCCCATGATTTTCATCGATGAACACATGAGTCGTGCCTTCCAGTATTACAGAACCTGAAAGGCTGAACTTCTACCAACGTAAAACCATAGTCCTTTCTTGAGCATTTACTTTTTGCTGTCTTTGAAATGCCTCCGTTTTTAAGACAAAAGCCTCTTTTTATAGTTAAAAATAAAATAGGAATAACTAACGTTTTTTGTGGTGCTTTAACTTTTACAAAGCACTTTTCTTTTATCTCATGTCACTCTCTCGTGATCTTAGAAAATAGGTACAGTTATTATTGCCTTCATTTCCAGTAGTAAGAAACTGAGTTTTAGAAAAAATCAGCTTGCTCAGTTTCACAGAGCATGAGTGTCAGATCCAGGACTTGACCCTGGCTTTTGATTCTCAAGTCCAGCTCTTTCCACATATCCAGCAAATCACTGAAAATCTCATTTGTTATTACTAGATTTCTTTTTTCCTATTAATTTTTTCTCTATTACCATATTGAGCTCAGAATATATTTTCTTATGGTAGTATAGTAACTCTTTAAAAAAAAATGAAAACTCAGTTTTTAATTATTACATGCTTATTAGAGAAAAATTAGAAAATATTTTAAAAGGTATGTAGCTCTCCCGTCTAAATATTATAACAGTTTACTCTTTACCACATATTCCTTTTCTATTTCAGTGTACCTCTGTATGGATATATGCTTATAAATATAATCACACATCTGTATAAATGTTTACACACATACACAAACACAATGAGGTCATGCTATTCATATGAATTAATAACTTGCTCTTATTACTTAATAGTATATCAAACTTTGCCTTCTACAGAAATAGTTTCTTTTAAATATTACATGGACACTCAAAAAGAATGTGTATTATGTACATGCCCTTTCTGAAAAAGAGACTCAAAGAAATATTCCAGCAGACAAATAAATTAATCAAAAAGTGGGGCGGGGGCTTCCCTGGTGGCGCAGTGGTTGAGAGTCCGCCTGCCGATGCAGGGGACACGGGTTCGTGCCCCGGTTCGGGAAGATCCCACATGCCGCGGAGCGGCTAGGCCCATGAGCCATGGACGCTGAGCCTGCGCGTCCGGAGCCTGTGCTCCGCAACGGGAGAGACCACAACAGTGAGAGGCCCGCGTACCGCAAAAAAAAAAAAAAAGTGTGTGGGAAATCCAGAGCAAATAAATTGGTGATAAGCCATGAACCAATAAAACTAATAGGTAAAAATAAGGAGATATGGGGATATATGTATACATATAGCTGATTCACTTTGTTATACAGCAGAAACTAACACAACATTGTAAAGCAATTATACTCCAATAAAGATGTTAAATAAAGAGATAGGAGAAGATGTAATGGCAAATTCAGACCAAAAGAAAATAATATTAATTACCTACTAACTATAATATTAAAAGCAGACAGGAATTCCCTGGTGGCCAGTGATTAAAACTCCATGCTTCCACTTCAGGGGGCTTGGGTTCGAACCCTGGTGGGGGAACTAAGATCCCACAGGCCATGCAGCACAGCCAAATAAAAAAAAGAGAGAGAGAGAAAAATATAGCAGACAAAATACAATTTAGGACAAAACTATCAAGCCAAAGAAAATTATTTTATTGATAAATGTCACAGTTTCCAAAGAATAGCTCTGAGTCTTTCTTCATTAAATAGCATTATGTTGAAATATATGATATAAAAATATTGATGAAATATGAAATGAAAATTGTAAAACCATAGTCTTTATAAAACTGTAACACATTTCTTGCAGTCTCTGACAAACCAATTATAGAAGTTGAATAATATGATTAATATGATTAATATAATCTCTTTGGTCCATACAACCAAAGAGATTATATCTTTACAAATCTTTGTGGAAGATTTAGAAAAGCATCATAAGATAGTCTGAAAGGAAAATGTAGACAGTTCCTACTTTGGCAGGCAGAGTTGTACATATGTTATAGTAAGACAAGAAATCTATAAAAGGATAAACAAACACACTCTTGGGTTAAAAAATTCTTAGAAAGTAGTGATAATGATAACACCGTATGACAGGAGGATGAGATGCAGCCAAACTTGAATTCCAAGTAAAGTTAGAATCATTAATTGCAACAAGAGTGCAAATATATGAACGTAAAAAGCTAGAAAAGGACAACAAAATCAACCCACAGGGAGAAGGGATTAGTTTAAAATAAAGGCAGTTATCGATACATGGAAAAATACTGAATTTTCAGGTCCAGGAGGTGATTCTTTGAAAAGCACAATAAAATAAACATCCAGTGAAGATAATCAAGAAAAAAAGGGAGAAACAAAATTTACAGAAAATTAGGAATGAAAAAAGAAGCTTTTAGCATAGGTATAGAAGACATATAAAAATGATTGCACTTAAAATTTTATGTAAAAGAGGCTATTTTCTGTGCATATCTAAATACAGGGGAAGAAAACTTAAATAACCTGATAAACATGGGTGAAATGCAGAGCTACCACCTGAGAAAGAACCAAGAAATTTCACTAACAGGATTTTTCAGATCTTTGAGGAACAACTGATTCCTGTGCTATTTCAACTTTCAGAGCTTAGTAAGAGAAGATAAGCTTCCCAAATCATCTTGTAAAGCTAGCCTGACCCCGAATAATAATACCTAACCTAGGTTGCCCCCCAAAGAACACTCTATGCGAATCAAACTTTCACAAATGCAGAAATCCTAAGTGAAATATTAGCAAATTGAATGCCACATAATAAAACAACCCAGGTTATTCCATGATTCCAATGTTAGAATAGTATCAGGAATCTTTTAACATAATTCATTGTATTGATATATCAAATTTTTAAAAACTAGATAATCATCTCCATAGATGCCAAAAGGGTATTTAATGAAATTTGTCACACGTTCTTGTTTAAAAACAGAAACAATTGCAGTAACTCAGAATGAGCTCTAAGTAAAATAGAAGAAAAAAGATGTATAATTTCAATAGGATAAAATAAACCAATAGTGAGCCTTCTTCCTAGATTTTCCTAGATATGCACAGAATCCCTGCTATTATATCAATATTATTCTTAGCATTCTAGTCTTTGTAATGGAAATTTAGAAACAAAGGATAAATATATATTCTATATATGACTTTTTCTTTGTTTTATATGTATTTCAATTACATAATATTTCTAACACAGGTAAAGATAAAAAACATAATAAGATGAAATTCCATGTATCCATTATCCAATTTAAGAAATAAAATATTAGAAATTCGGTTGAAATCCCTTAGGTTCTTGTCCCTAATCACATTCTCAAGACTCCTGTACAGAGGTAGCTACTATGCTAAATTGTTTTTTTGTCATATCCATGCATTTCTTTGTAGTTTTACTACATATCTCTAAAATATATATTTATACCTATAAATATATATAATATATAAATATATATATATGTAGTATTGTTCGTATACAGTGTTTCTTAATTTTAAATGAATGGCATTGTATCATGCCTATTTTTCTGAGATTTTTTACTCAAAATTATAAGACTAGGATGTATAAATGTTTACAGATGATAAGATTATTGTTTAAGAAAATCTGAGAAAACCTAAAGTATTAGAATAAGAGAAGTTTAGTAACATACCAACATTAAAATCAGGAATTTAAGTTTAGAAAATATAACAGGGGAAAAAAGTCCCTATACAGAAGTTACAAAAAATATAAAACACCTAGGTAAACCTTTCAAAGTGTAAATGATCTAAGTGAAGAATGCTACAAAATTTTACAGGGATGATTAACTCATGAGCAAAATGATTTGGGGATTGAATATGCTTTGGGAAGCACCTCTCACTTTAACAGGCATTTATATCAGCACCTTGTAATTATACAACAGCACAGCTTTCAGTGGGAGAAGAAGAGTTACTGCACTGTCCTCTGCTAATGGTTTTTATTTAGCCCTTTTCCCCAGATAGCCCCCAGTCCTTTGCTGATTTGCATTACTGCCCACCACATCCCTGCAGGCTTCAAGGCAGTCCTTGATAAGGGTAGTAAAGCTCACACCTGTAGGTAGACCTCCCAGAATAAGAAAGACGTAGCTGAACAAAACCTTTTCCTCCAGTTCCTATCCCAAACTATATTCATTTCTGTTGTCATAGAATTAGAATGCTTTTTTAAGGGCCAGGAGGAACCCAAGAACGTCATTTTCATAGCCAAGAAAACCTAAAGCCCAAGAAAGCTGACTGATTTGCCTGAGGTTATATGGTTTATTAATGTCAGGGGCAGGAATAGAAACCATGAGCCTTGATGCCTTCAAAGAACTGCTTTCTTTGTGACTGACATGAAGAGATTTAACCATATGTGGCTACAGGCCCCGGAGAAACATCCCTAGAAAATGTTGGTTGTGTAAATTTTGGTTGGAGAGTTTAGAAATAGGACAGCATTGGCTTCAGCCCCAACCAAGATGGAGAGTCTCAGATTTCCAGGTTAAATGCCTCTGCAACTTTATGCTAGAACCTTCCCACTGGCCTAGTTTGTTTATTTTTAAATCAAGCATGAACTCACCGCTCGGTGTTTGGCAGAGTTTGGATGAATGTCAGCATCAGGCCACTGTAATAATGGTTTAAGATTATTTAATCCTATTACTTATATACTTCATTAGGCTGAGTGAATTGTTGGCAGTGGTTCAGTAAACTTCCTACTTTAGAGATAAAAGGATGGAAAGAAAATAGGGAAGGAGTCTGTTCCTCGTTTTCTTTCATATTTATCTTATATGTCTTAAAGGATAAAGGAATGATAATTACCCAGCTACAGCTTGGAATCTGCGTTAGTAGGGTCTTCTGAACTACTCCATACCCTCAGAAGAGAAAAATGAAATAACATTTTCAATTGGCAGAAAAAGGATTTGGGCAGAGGGGAGAGAGAGAGAGAGACAGAGACAGAGAGAGAGAGAGAGAGAGAGAGTTTATGCTTTCAAATTGATCTTAAAAATAAACCTGAAAATAAGTTCAAGAGTCCTAGGTAAGATATCAGCCTTTCACTTAGGGGACCTGATGTGAAGCAGCAAACGAGAAAGGATATGGAATTTAAAGTCAGACCTCACCGACACCCAGCTTGGCCAGCTACTATGCTGCATTCACCTCATTTCTTTTAGCTTAAATTTCCTCACAAATAGAATGAAAGTGGTATTTCTTACCTCAGTGGCTAAGTGAGGGTTCAGAGAGGTTGACAGGGCTGAATAAAGCTCAAGGTATAGGGGCTTTGAGTCGTAAATAACTGCACAGATGAAGCCTCGGGGACACACCTACAAAACCTGCAAAGGAGAAGTTTGCCTAACTTGCATCACCAAAGGACGGTTATTCGCCATCATTTCAATTTCTGCAATGTTACCCACACACTACTGGTTTGAGAGCTCCAGGAGTCTGAGGGGCAGTGGCCAGTCACGAGACTCTGGAAACTTGGTTTCTCCAAACGTGGCAGAGGTCACCTGCTTTGGAATCACCCTGAAGTCCTCATTAAAAATAAAATTCTGGACCACTCCCCAGAATCCCTGCACAGCCAGCCAGGAAATTAGCATCTTTTACAAGGCTCTGAGGAGAGATTCTTAGGCATGCTCAGGTTTGAGATCCACGTGCCTGTACCTCCAGCCCCAGTTTCTGTAAGAACTAGTCCCCCAAATACTTCACTTTTACCCCCATCTCTCTCCTACACATTCCTTTCGAACACTTGACCAAACTGGACACTTCTCCCAGACATTGCTATCTTAGCCTTCTCTCTCTGTGCCCAGACTGCTGTCTGTCTTGTACCTTTCTTCGTCTCCATCATTTGAAAATCTGTGTCATCCAACCTTAAAAAAGCTTTCCTGGAACTTCTCCAAATAGATGTGGCCTTTCCTGAACATGCAAGGCTTTTGTTTCTCCTGCTCTTATAGGACTTAACCCTCTACAACTGGTATTATAGTCATTTGAGACTCTGGCACATTTCCTTACTGATTTGAAATCCTTAGAGAGAAGAGTGTGTGTGTGTGTGTGTGTGTGTGTGTGTGTGTGTGTGT